>NW_007252295.1:10695-31297 GCF_000164805.1 Carlito syrichta | reverse complement strand
TTTTTTGAGTCAGAGTCTCACTTTGTTGCCCAGGCTGTAGTGCAGTGGCATGCTCACAGCCACTGCAGCCTCGACCTGCTGAGCTCAGGTGATCCCTCTGCCTCAGCCTTCCAAGTAGCTGGAACTATAGGTACACACCATGACACCCAGGTAATTTTTTGATTTGTCGTAGAGGCAAGGTCTCACCATGTTGCCCAGGCTGGTCTCGAACCCCTGAGCTCAAGTAGTCCTCTCTCCTCTGCCTCCCAAAGTGCTGGGATTATAGGTGTGAACCACCACACCCGGCCAACTTTTCTTTCTCACCCAGGCTGGAGGGCAGTGGCACAATCATAGCTCATTGCAGCCTCGTCCCCTTGGGCTCAGGCGATTCTCTCACCTCAACCTTCCAGGAGATGGGACTACAAGTGTGCCACCACACCTGGCTATTTTGTGTGCGTGCGTGTATGTCAAGGTCTCGTTCTGTTGCTGAAGAGTGCAGTGTCATGATCACAGCTCACTGCAGCCTCAACTTCCTGGGCTCAGGTCATCCTTCTACCTCAACCTCCTAAGTAACTGGCACGTACCACCACATCCTGCAAATTTAAAAAAATTTTTTGTAGAGACAGCGTCTCACTATGTTTCCCAGGGTGATCTTGAACTCCTGTCCTCAAGCAATCCTCCCACCTCAGCCTCCCAAAGTGCCAGGATTACAGGCATGAACCACCGTGCCCACTTTTTTTTTTTTTTTTGGTAGAGACAAGGTCTCACTATGTTGCCCAGGCTGGTTATTCATAGCCTTTTAAAAGGTTGTGAGCACTACCCACACACCAGAATGCTTAAAATTTAAAAACAAACAAACAAACACCTGACCATGCCAAATGCTGTGAGCAAAGCAGACTGTCATACGTTGCTGGTGGGAATGCAAAACAGTACAGTGTGGCCACTGGTGGGGGAGGGGCCAAAGCCAGGAAGCGTGGTGACAGCCATAGCTCAAAGAGCACCTGGTCACACCAGAGTCTAGAAAGGCAATGGCCACATTTATTTTTAAATAAACTGCATTAAAAAAAAGCAGTTTGGAAAGCCCCCAGGTAGTTTCTGGCAAAGTTAATCACACACTTAACATACGACCCAGTGACCCAATTCTAGGTATTTACTCAAGAGAAAATAAACCGTGTACTCACACAAAAGCCTGAAGATGAATGTTTACAGCTCATAGAAGCGTTATTCGTAATTGCCTCAAACCAGAAATCGCCCAAAATCCTTCACCTGGTAGACAGATGAACAAACTGTGGTGTACCCATACAGAAATACTACTCAGCAGTGAAAAGGAATGAACTACTGATACACGCCACAAAATGAATAAATCTCACATATGTGATGCCGAGTAAAGGGAGCCATGCTCAAAAGGCTCTGATTCCATTTGCATGACGTCTGGAAAAGGGAAAATTACCAATCAAAAGACAGACGAATGTCTGCCAGAGGCAAGGGACGGGGTAGGGGGTGACCATAAGGGGGCAGCATGGGACACTTATGGGGGGATTGTGGTGGTGGTCACATGACTGTACCCTTTTGCAAAAACATACAGGACTATGCTAACTAACATGGGTGGATTTCACTGCCTCCAAATTTCTCCTCAATAAACCTAACAGTAACACAGAAATTGTGTCTCCCAGTGTCACTCTCCTGATCCCCCTTCCGTCTCACTCCCCTCTGCAGTGAAGCCACTCCCCAGACCCCAGTTAGACGGAGCCCCCTGGAAAAACCTAGGGACCAGAGCTCCAGCACAGACTCTGCCCTCACTGGGCGGGCTGCTCTCACAGTCCCTGGCGAGCTTTAAAAATGGCTGATGCCTCAGCCCCCACCTGGGGAGTCTGCATTATGGTTGGAGGGTGCAGCCTGGGTATTGGGATTTTTTCAGAAGCTTTCCAGGGAATCCTAGTGGCCTAGACTCTGAGCTCCCTGACAGCAGGGACTATAATTTATTTGACTCTGTAGCTCCAGATACTCAATACATGTTTGCAGTGCAGCGAGCAGAGGGAGACAGTGCAGTGTGACAAGAGCCGATAATAACTACAAATGCCACGCCAGGCATGGTGACTCATGCCTATAATCCCAGCACCCTGGGAGGTTGAGATGAGAGGATTGCTTGAGCCCAGGAGTTTGAGACCAGCCTGGGCAACATAGCCAGACCTCACCTCTACAAACAAAACAAAACAAAACAAAAATCAGCCAGGTGTGGTGGCTCTTGTCTGTAGCCCTAGCTACTCCAGAGGCTGAGGTGGAGGATTGCCTGACCCCAGAAAGTTAAGGCTGCAGTGAGCCATGACCGTGCCACTGCACTCCAGCCTGAACGAGAGTGAGACTTCCCAACTAAAAAAAAAAAAAAAAATCTAATAATTACCCTATAACTAGCACAATTAAAAGAATAATGATCACTACAAATGTCTGTTGGGCAGCGACCATGTGACCACCACTGTTCTGAGTGTTGGATACACATTCATTCCGTTGACAATCTCCAGTCCCCAAGGAGGTAGGACCATGGCTAGCCCCTTCTGACAGGTGAGGAAACCCAGCACGGAGTGGGGAGGAGTCTTGCCTATGACGACACAGCCGGTAAACGGCAGAGCTGGATGGGTTCTGACCCAGGCTGCGTGGTGGCCGCAGGAAGATGCTGCCCCCCAGTGGCGGCTGGAGCCGGACCTCAGAATCAGATGGCCCTGGTTTGAATCTGGGTTCGTGACTTGCAGGCTGGGTGATTTTAGACAAGTGATTTAGCCTTGCCTGGTTTCCCCTTCCTCATCTGCAAATGTGGACACTTGAGCTGATGTCCAAAGGCTATTTCGTGACAAAATGGGGATGACCCATGCCAAGGGCTCACTTGGTAGTAGACACTCAATAAATGTTAGCAATGATGAATAGAGGAAGAAACGAATGAATGAATGAAACCTGTTCCTAGAGCCCCAGGGTGCCCTTGGAAGGGCTAACCCTTTGTGGCTGAGGAAAGGAGTCCCAGGAGAGAAGGCAGGGAGTGGCCAGGTCCCTTTTTGTCCACCAGGTTCTTGAGAGATGGCCCTCTTGGGCCAGTCCTCCCCTTCCAGGGTGGGGTCACACGGGTACCAGAGCCACCCCAGCTTTTTCGAAGGAAGAACTTTGGTAGTAAAAATCAGAGGACCCTTGGGATCTGTGCTGCCTGGTGGGCCAGAGCCTGGGACACGCAATGTCATCATGTGAGCGAATCCAGGATGAGTGCCTCCAGGGAAGATGGAAGATTTTCCGCCACACACAACCGCGGACCAGCACCTCAGAAGTCCCAAGAGAAGAGCCTCGTGTTCTCCACATCCACGGCTTCTTGGCGGGCCCTGCACTCTACCTCTGGCCCTCGTCACCGCATTCATTCAAGGAGTAAGTGACCCCCTTCCTGTCGGGCGCATAGCCTCTGGCCCCTGGGAACTGATGCATTAGTGACTCTGAGCAGTGCCATCACAGTCTCCCTTAGGAGGGAGGACAAGGCGAGGGGGTCTTCCTTTGGTCCTTCCTTTTCCCCTTCCTTTGGAAAAGGCACTTTATTTTTATTTTATTTGAGTTGGAGTCTCACTCTGTCGTCCAGGAATGCAGTGGCACGCTCACGGCCACCACAGCCTCAACCTGCTGGGCTCAAGTGATCTCTCCACCTCAGCCTTCCAAGTAGCTGGAACCATAGGCACGCACCACCATGCCCGGCTAATTTTTTTATTTATTGTAGAGACAAAGTCTCGCTATGCTGTCCAGACTGGTCTTGAACCCCTGGGTTCAGGCAACCCTCTCCCCTCCACCTCCCAAATTTCTGGGATTACAGGTGTGAGCCACCGCACCCATCTGACACTCTATTCTTGTGATTATAGAAGTAAAAGTTGCCTGGCTCGGTGGCTCAGCCTGTAATCCCGCGTCTTTGGGAGGCTGAGGTGAGTGGATTGCCCGAGCCCGCGGGTTCGAGACCCGCCTGGGCAGGCGAGACCTCATCTCTACAATAAATCAAAAAATTAGCTGGGCATGGTAGCGCGTACCTGTAATTCCGGCTACTCGGAAGGCTGAGGCGGAAGGATCGCTGGAGCCCAGAAGGTCGAGGCTGCAGTGGCCGAGAGCAGCCACTGCACTCCAGTCTGGGCGACAGAGTGAGACTCCAAGTCAACAACAACAACAAAAAAAAGAAGTAAAAGTTCTGCTGGGGGTAAAAATTCAAATTCCACAGAAGCATCTTAAGAAGAAAGCAAAAGAGTCACTCTTCAAACATACTGTGTGTTCCTTTAAACGAAGCAGGTGTGACATCTCTTGGTCCATTAAAATAGCTTCATCAAGCAGAACCAAAACGTTCCACAGCTCAGGGGTTGGGAATGATGCCTCCCCTACCCCAAGCTGGGTGGCCACAAGCAAGGCACTCAACTGTCTGCACCTCAGTGTCCTTATCTGTAACGAGGACCATCACGGGGCACCGATTCCTAATGCTACGGAGAATTGCACGAAAGTATCCCCACCAAGTCCTCAGTGCAGGGTTGGCCCACGTGCGTGCCTGAGACGTTAGCTCCTCCGACGGTTACGATTCACTTCACACCCCACAGGCCTGTCCCTGTCAACACATTCCGATCCAAGGCTCCCTGGCAAACAGTTGCTTGGTTACCCAGGGCGCGGTTTTGTTAATTCATCTAATGAGTCCCCCGCTGAGGGGCGCCGGTTGATTGAACGAGTCTCCTCTGACAGGTGCTTACGTCGTGCTTTCCAGTTTGGAAGATGTTCATCAACAATGTGCAAGGAACGCCTCCCACACGAGGCTGGTCACGCTGGCCGTTTCCTCAGTGTAGTTCTGACCTCAGGTTCAAAGCGGTGTAATTGGAATACAGAGGTGCTCGTGGTTAGGATGCCAGGGTACTCGCAGAATATGGGGTGCTCACGGTTAGAATGTGGGGATGTTCATGGTTAGAATACGGGGTGCTCATGGTTAGAGTCAGGTGCTCATGGTTAGAATATAGGGGTGTTTATAGATAAAATGCAGGGGAGTTCATGGTTATAATGTGGGGGTGCTCATGATTAGAATGTGGGACACTCATGGTTAGAATATAGGGGTGTTTATAGTTAAAATGCAGGGGTGTTCATGGTTAGAATGTGGAGTGCAGGCCGGGCGCGGTTGCTCACGCTTATAATCCCAGCACTTTGGGAGGCTGAGGGAAAGGATTGCCTGAGCCCACCGTTTCAAGACCAGCCTGGACAACTCGAAGAGATCTCGTCTCTACAATAAATCAAGAAAAATTAGCCAAATGTGGTGACGCATGCCTGTAGTTCCAGCTACTTGGAAGCTGAGGTGGAAGGATTGCCGGAGCCCAGCAAGTCCATGCTGGGGTGGCCGTGAGTGTGCCACTGCGCTTCAGCCTGGGTGACAGAGTGGGACTCTGACTCAAAACAAGCAAACAAACAAAAAGAATGTGGAGTTCACCTGGTTAGGATGTCAGAGTGTTCATGGTCAGAGTCGGGTGCCCACGGTTAGGATGTGGGCGTGTACAGCTGGAACTGGGAGGACTCAGGGTTGGCATGCTGGGAGCACAGGCTCGGTCCCTGGACCCCTTCCTTCTCCAGTCTCATTCTCACGTGAAATCCTGCCTGCAGGGTGACAGCTCCCACGCATCATCCCCGCCCAGATCTGTTCCCTGAGCAAGGGCCCCATCCACTCAGCATGGCCGTGAGGAGGCGCCTCGGCTGTGTCCTCCCCACATCAGGGCTCCTGAGGCTGCTTCTCCTCCCACTCCGTCTACTGTCTTCTCCCCTGCGTCCGTGGCAGCTCCATCCTCTGTGTGCTCAGGTCAGAGGCTGCGGTGCCACCTCTGATGGCCCCCTCCTCTCCGACCACCTGCCCTCTGCCAGGGGGTCCTGACCATCCTCCCTTCAGAGCAAACCCAGACCCCAGTCCCCCTCGCTGCCTTCATTGCGCGATGCTGACCTAAGGCAGCACCTCGCCTGATTGTTGCAACAGCCTTGGAGCTGCATCCTCTCACCCCCACCCAGCAGCCATTGTGGGCCTGTTGAACTCACCTCACTCACAGCCCTGGGCCTCCACGCTCCTCCTCTGCCCTTGTCTTTAGTGATGATCTGTCTCCTCCTGTGGCTCCCTCCACTCTGGTCCCTCGCCACACTGCCCTCCTCACTGTTTTCCGCAAGCGCCAAGCAGGCTTCCACCACAGGGCTTTTGCACTTGCTGTTCCCATTGCCTGGGATGCTCTTCCCCAGATATCTGCGTGGCTCCCTCCCTTACTTCTTTCACTGAGGTGGTTTTTCAAGCTCCAGCTTCTCTGTGAGACTTTCTTTAATTTTTGTCTAATTTAATTTTTGAGTCAGAATCTCACTCTGTCACCTGCAGTGCAGTGGCATGAACATGGCCCACCGCAGCCTTGACCTCCTGGGCTCAGATGATCCTGCCTCAGTCTTCCATGTAGGTGAGATAATAGGTACATGCCACTATGCCCAGCTGATTTTTTCAGTTCTTTCTTTCTTTCGTTTTTTTTTTTTTTTGGAGACAAGTTCTCACTGTGTTGCTGCCCAGGCTGGTCTCGAACTCCTAGCCTCAAGTGATCCTCCTGCTTTGGCCTCCCAAAATGTGAGTCACCGTGCCCAGCAAGGCTTTTGGTTTGGAAAGTATTGTTGGTTGGTCACTCTATTTAAGCACTTATCGCATCCGATATGCTCTATGCTTTACTTATTTATTTTGTTGATTGTCTCCCACACTAGAATATAAACCCCACAAAGGCAGAACTTTTTGTCTCACTCACTGCCATATTTCTAGTGCAAGAACTGCATTTGATTCCTAGAAGATGCTCAGTATTAGTGGCATGCATGAATGAACTCATGGTTGGCCTGGTCCCCAGAGAGATTTTGCCAATAAGACATTGTTGGGTTTTTTAAAACACCCTGCAGGAGGGAAGAGACCTCGGGTTGGAGGCAGGAAAACTGCTGGCCCTGTGATGGGCAAAGACCATGCACGTTGGTTCTTCCTTTGAGGACAGAGCCCAGCAGTGACTGGACCAGCAGGTAACAGCTGAGGGTGTCCCAGCCCAGACTGGGGCCGCTGGATGTAGCCTGCTGACCACGGCTACCCTCTAGTGGTCTCTTGTGGAATAGCAGCCTTACCCGTCAGTGGGATGGGGTGTCAGCGACAGAGGTGTTCTTCCTACCCACCTTCTCCCTCCTCTTGCCCCTTTCTTCACCCTCTTTCCCCCTCCTTACGCTTCCCCTCATCTCTGCTCATCTTATTGTTCTGCTACCTTGTGGAAAGAGCTTTGGCCTTAGTTCACTGGGTTAAAACCTGGTTCTGGGCTGGGCATGGTGGCTCAAGCCTGTCATCCCAGCACTCTGAGAGGCCGAGGTGAGAGGACTGCCTGAGCCCAGGGGTTCGAGACCCGCCTGGGCAACTTGGTGCGACTTTGTCTCTACAATAAATCAAAAATTAGCCAGGCGTGGTAGTGCGCGGTTGTGGTTCCGGCTACATGGAAAGCTGAGGCAGAAGGATCGCCTGAGCCTGGCAAGTTGATGCTGAGGTGGCTGTGAGAGTGTCACTGCACTCCAGCCTGGGGCAACAGAGTGAGACCCCGAGTCAAAAAGAAAAAAATCTGGTTCTGGCATCTACTAACTGTGCAATCTTGAGCTAATTACTAAACCTCTCTGCATTGGTGTCCTCATCTGGAAAATGGGGATTATATAACTCTTGGTGGAAAAATGAGATAATCTACGTAAAGCACCTAACACAGTGCCTGGCCCAATAAGTGTTTGTTTATCATTATTATCATTATTATTATTTGAGACAGAGTCTCATTGTTGCCCAGGCTGGAGTGCAACAGTGTGATCATAGCTCATGGCTGCCTCAAACTCCTGGGTTCAAGAGATCCTCCTGCCTCAGCCTCCTGAGTAGCTAGGACGGCAGGCATGTGCCACCACACCAGGCTAGTTAGAAATATACACTGGGGTACCAAAAAAAGTGTACATACATGTTAAGTGATGTTATTTATGTATTACTTTTTGAAGTACTTTTCAGAAGTGTCTGGATGCTGATGGTAACCACTTTAAACACCTCTTATAATTGCAGAAGTCAAGCACGACTTGTATTCATCTTTTGCTATCGGCATATATTTTTCCTTTTTAAAACACGTGTACATTTTTTTAGAGACAGAGTCTCACTATGTTGCCCGGGCTGTTCTTGAACTCCTGGCCTCAAGCTCACCTCAGCCTCCCAAAGTGCTGGGATTACAGGTGTGAGTCATCGTGCTGGCCTACTTATTATTATTATTACTGGCACTCCACAGAGACTCAACCACTGGTGTTTTGCTTGCTTTCTTCATCCCAGGTGACCCAGGGTACATTGGCTCATGCAGGTCCTCTTAAGCAACGCTCATACCTCCCCATCGCAGACCATTTACATCAGAACCCTTGGGTGGTGTTTCAATGCAGACATTGGTGTTTTTTCAGGTTTAAATTAGCTTATGTCATCAACAAGGGTACCTGCACAATGAATATGTGTATACCTCCCTTGAATTGTATCCCACAATTTTAAAATAAAAATTAAAAGAGAAAAAATAATAATAAATTAACTTATGTGTATGTTTTCACCAGCATTTTTTAAAGCTTGTTAGAAGACACACGTGAGCAGGCCTGGCTGAGAACCACACGAGAGTGACCAACAGTCCTGAGCTACCTGGGACTTTCCCAGGCTTAGCACTGAAAGACCCATGGCCAGGAGCCCCCTCCATCTTGGGCAAGCCGATTCCTTTCCCAGAATGGAACATGCCTCTATTTTCTGAATCCCAAATCAGGTCACATGATCTGGGCACCGATGACTGGAATCGATGACATGAAAGAGCAGCTCGGGGTAGTGGGTCCCTGAGGCCGCAGGGTAAACCTGCAGTGAGAGCTGGACTCTGACTGGAAACAGAGAGGCAGGGACAGCTGGGCATGGCTCAGTCAGACAGGTCCCCGTCATCAGGCCTGCTGGGGGTCCAGCCGCTGGCTGCTCGCTCCATGGCCTTCACCCAGCGGCCCCTCAGCTCCTCCGTCTCGGCCTTGAAAGTGTAGAGCTGGCCGGACTGTTGCAGCTGGAAGACCCGGGGATCCCCCTGAGGTCCAGTGGTCACCTGGTAGCCCAGCAGGGGGATGGAGGTGTGAGCCCGCACGTCCTGGGGAGAGAAGAGAGCAGTGGGCCGCTGTCCCCTCAGTCAGTCCTGTCGCCCCAGACAGCCACGGGACAGTCACAGTCACATATCGCAGCTCACACCCCAAACCGTACAAAGAGGGCAGGCTCGTGGGGGGACAGAGTGGAAGAGTAGAGAACTGGCCACCCCTGAGGGCAAAGCAGCTATGACCTGGAGTCTCGGTCCGGCTCTGAAACCTACTAAGTCGGGGACTCAAGGGTGCCACAGCCTCACTGGGCCTCAGTCTCTTTCTCTGACATAGGAGGCCAACCACACTCACGGCCCAACCTCCTCCCCATCTCCACCCACAGAGGGAAGGCCAAGGCCTGGGCGGGGCGGGCAGTGGCCTCACCTGAGGGGCGGCATAGACATAGAGCACGAGTGGGTCATCATGAGGGATCACACACCATCCCCGGGGGCCGCTCTTGCCCCACCTGTCCCCGACGAGCTGCAGGAAGCTGCACACCAGGCTCTGGTCCGGCCCCGCAGAGGCCCCTTTCTGGAACCAGACATAGGGACATTCAGGGAAGACGGCATGCCCAAGGTCAGCCTGTGGGCTTGACAGGCCCTTCTGCTGGTCCTTGAAGCAACACTGCCCTTGTGGCTTGGAAAGGTCTGGTCGTGGGCCTGTGGTCCAGAGCCAGCCAGTGGCAGGGCTGCAGTCAAAGCCCAGCCAGCCTGAGCGTGTAGACCCACAGGATGGGTGCGGGGACTGCTTGCCACCTGCAAGCTATTCCAGGGAACAGAATCGGGGGTCCCAGAAGGGGCTGATCAACTCCAGGAGTGTTGCCTGCTGGTTGGGGAAGGCTTGGGCAGTGGCTAGGTCTGGAAGGACGGGGATGGTTAGGAAGGGCAGAGACAGCCTGGGCAACACAGCAAGACCCCGTCTCTACAACACAATCAAAGAAATTAGCCAGGTGTGTTGCCTGCCTGTGGTTCCAGCTATTCGGGAGGCTGAGGTGGAAGGATCACCTGAGCCCAGGAGGTTGAGGCTGTGGCGGTGAGCCATGATCGTGCCACCGAACTTCAACCCGGGTGACAGAATGAGACCCTTACCCAAAAAAATGGGGCAGCAGATGTTCATGGGGAAGAAACCCGCTTGAACCAGAGAGTTACTCTCAGTTGGACTAGGCTGGACCCTCTCCCACCTCCAGGAGACAGCAGAGGTTAACCTGGCCTTTATGAGGCAGGGCCGGGGGTGGTGGTGACCCTTGCTGGGCTGGGTGATATTTCTGTGCCAAGCTGAAAACAGCAGGTACCCATCGGGGAGCGCCTGTGGGGGTGGGGGTCGGGGTGGTTCAAGAGGCCTCAAGGGCTGCAGAAGGAGCATCCGTGCTGAGGCCCAGAGCGGGCTCCCAACTTGCCGTGGGACCTTGGGCAAGTCACTTCTCTGGGCCTGGGTCTCCATGGGATAGGACCAGCTCGTCCTCAAAGTCCCTTCCGGTTAGAATGGAGTCTCCGCTCTGCCTGTTGGGACAGGGCCTGGGGATATAACGTGAACTACCAAGGCGCTGTGCTGGGACTGGACAGGGACAGAGGGGAGGGCGCAGGAACCTGGACCACCGCCTTCCGCCAGAAGTTGCTTCCGAATTATCATAATACTATAAGAAAGGGTTTGGCGTGGTGGGGGATATTGGCAGTTGAGGGAAACTGCCAGGGGAGGGAAGAGCCCACCTCCTCAACAACGGCACCTGCATAATGAACATCTGTATACCTCTCCTGCCTTGTACCCTACATCTTTAAAATTTAAAAAAAAGCAGTTGCTTCCGTCTGGTGACACCGTCGGTGTCGTCGGGGCTGCGGGGAGAGGCCTGGGGTCCACAGGCAGAGAAAGAAGGTCGGGGGAACGGGAAGGACCCCGGCTGGCTTGTTCCTCGGCACCAGGCAAGGCCGGCTTGGGGGGGGCGCGTGGGGCGCACATTCACAGAAGGACAGGTGGCGCCGGGGGCGGCGGCCCTCACCCTCACCTCCAGGATGCCCCGCCTCCTGTCCTCTTTGTCCTCGGGGAGCACGTTTCCAGTCAGGAACGTGTAGCAGTCGAAGCAGACTCTGTTGGGCCGGTTGTCGTCGTACTTGAGCTCGGCCCGGTAGTCGGAGCACCTGGCACACACCACCTGGGCGGGGAGGAGGCGCAGGAGGGGACTGGGGCCTGGGGCCTGGGGAAGGGCCGGGTTCGAGCTTGGCCAGGGAGGCGGGGCCCGAGAGCACCCGGAAGCAGGAGAGAGGGCAAGAGTGAGAGGAGTGGAGAGGAGTGGAGTGAGAGGGCGAGGTGTTCCCCCAGGCTGGCGGAGGCCCAACTGCCTGGAGGCTGCAGCGTCTGGGGAGCTCAGGCTCTGGGCTCCCAAGTCAGGGGCTTGAGGCCTGGCCTCCACTGCTCAGGCCCTAGTTTCTGTCCCCTCCAATCCCCTCTTGTGAGGACAGGGGTGAACCCAGGGACTTGCTCAGGACACACCCCTGGCATCTGACTCACTTTCTCAAACACTCTCTCCTCTTACCTAGCTCTCCCAGTGATCCCTCAGGTAAGCAGGGCAAGGATTTTGTCTTCACGGGACCCGAGGGCCACACAACTAACTGGCAGACAGGCTCTCCACAAACAGGGTGTGTCTTTGAAGTCCCACAGTTTAGCTTTAAGATTTCACGCAAACTTTGCATTCTGCTTGGTCATGGAGTCAGGTGTATTCTAATATAACAATGATGGGGCCAGGTGTTGTGCCTCGCGCCTGTAATCTCAGCACTTTGGGAGGCTGAGGCAGGAGGATTGCTTGAGGTCAGCAGTTCAAGACCAGCTTAGGCAATATAGCAAGATCCCGTAGCTACAAAAAATTTTTAAAAATCAGCCAGGCATGGTGGCACATGCCTGCAGGTCCCAGTTACTCAGGAGGCTGAGGCAGGAGGATCACTTGAGCCCAGGAGTTTGAGGCTGAAGTGAACTATGAGCACATCACTGCACTCCAGCCTGGGCAACAGAGCAAGAACCTGGCTAAGAATAAGAAAAGATGGGCTGGTTGTTTTTGCCATGAGAACTCTGGAGCGGAGCCCACCTCAGCCCACCATGGAGAAGCCCCCCAGAGACCAACTGCAAATTATGCTGGGGAGTCCAGGTAAAAAAGACCTGAGCAGGCTGGACTCGGTAGCTCAGCCTGTAATCCCAGCACTTTGGGAGGCCAAGGCGAGTGAATTGCCTGAGCCCGCGGGTTTGAGACCAGCCCAGGCAACTTGGCAAGACCTTGTATCTACAATAAAAGAATTAGCCAGATATGGTAGCATGCACCCGTAGTTCTGGCTACTTGGAAGGCTGAGGCGGAAGAATCGCCAGCGCCCAGAAGGTTGACACTGGGGTGGTCACGAGTGTGCCACTGCACTCCAGCCAGGACGACAGAGTGAGACTCCAACTTAAAAACAAAAAACAAAAACAGAGACCTGAGCAGGCTTGGAGAAAACATGGCATGCTGCAAGGTATGACTTCGAGGAAACCTGGGGTATCCCAAGGGTGCAGGCTTGGAGATGGAGGGTGAGAAAAAAGGGGTGGAGGAGGAGGGTTACCCATCAGCAGCACCGGCGCTCTGGGAACGATCCGTGTGCCCACACAACATGGCCTGGGAGGGGCCCAAGAGAGCCTGGGCCTGCCCCACCCTTGCCAGGATTCCTGTCTGGCAGGCAGGGGAGACAGAAACTGGCGCCCGAACCATTGAAAGGATGACTCACCGGCTCACCAAGCACGAAGATCTGCAGGAGCCCAAGAACTCCACAACCAAGACCGGGGCACCTCATGCAGCCTCACGGGCCTTTGGCTACCTTGGGAGCACTTTCTTTTTTTTTTTTTTCTGAGTTGGAGTCTCACTCTGTCACCCAGGCTGGAGTGCAGTGGCACACTCACGACCACCCCAGCCTCGACTTGCTGGGCTCCGGGGATCCTTCCGCCTCAGCCTTCCGAGTAGCTGGAACTACAGGTGTGCACTACCATGCCTGGCTGATTTTTGATTTATTGTAGAGATGAGGTCTCACCAAGTTGCCCAGGCGGGTCTTGAACCCACGGGCTCAGGCAATCCACTTACCTCAGCCTCAGATTACAGGCTGAGCCACCAAGCCCGGCTAGATCTCACTATGTTAGCCAGGCTGATCTTGAACTCCTGGGTTCAAGCAATCCTCCCAAAGTGCTGGGATTACAGGCTGAGCCATCGAGCCTGGCCTATTTCATTTTTTATTGGGAGATTTACAATCTTACATCTCATTTGTAAATAGTTATTTTCTCCTTCACCCACTTTATTTTTTTTTTCTCTTTTTTTAGTGTCAGGCAGGGGGTGGTGGCGCACACCTGTAATCCCCGCACTCTGGGAAGCCAAGGTGAGAAAATTACTTGAGCCCCAGGGTTCGAGATCAGCCTGGGCAACTAGTGAGATCTCATCTCTACAAAACATCAAAAAATTAGCTGGGCACGGTGGTGCACTCCTGTAGTCCCAGGTGCTAAGGAGGCTGAGGTGGAAGGATCATCTGAGCCCGGGAGGTCGAGGTTGTGGTGAGCCGTGGTCATGCCACTGAACTCCAGCCTGGGTGATAGAGTGAGACCTTGACTCCAAAAGAAAAATGTCAAACCTACAGACAAAATGGAAGAAAACAATGATACCACATACGAAATTCACCAATTGCTAACGTTTTTGCTGCATTTTCTTTCTCTTGATATGCATGTATGCATTTTATTTTTTCTGAACTGTTTGAGAATAAATTACAGTCGTCATGACACCTCTCCCTTAAATATGTAGCTGCATCTCCTAAGAAGGCCGTTCCTTTACCAATCACAATGTCATGGTCACACTTGAGAAATTTAACACTGATACGATATTATTATCTCTATACGGTGCATAATCAAATTTCCCCCGATTATCCCAATAATGACGTTGGTAGCTTCTCCTCCCAATCCAGGATTCAAGCAAGGACCATGTATTTCATTTAGTTTATTTCATCCTATAATTGAGACCAGATCTCGCTATGCTGCCAGATCTTGACCTCCTGGCCCCTAGTGATCCTCCTGCCTCAGCCTCCCAAAGTGCTGGGATTATAGGCACAAGCCACCACGCCCAGCCTAGTTGTCAGAACATTTAATATTTTAAGCTGGAAGGTGGGTATATGGGTGTTGTTATTCTTTGTGCCACTTTGTATATTTTAAAAAACGACTTAAAATAATTGTTTAGGAACTACTGTGAGTCGATTCAACTCTTACTCACAGATGTGAATCACCGAGAACAGTAGCTAATCGCCAGTCCTTTGTGGTTGGCTTTGGGGTGTTAACTCATCACTTGCATCTGAAGCAGGTGTGTCCTCAGCCCTAGAAATTTGCTCTGTGCCCTGATGGCAGTTTTAAACCTTTGGAGGACACCTCCCTGACAGGCCCCAACCTCTCCAACGGGGTTCCTCCCATTACGGGAGGGCAAGGGAGACTGAGGTGGCAAAGCCGTCTCCCAGCAGGTGACTCCCTGCCACCTGGTGCCCTCCTGCGCCATGGAGGAGGGGAAGAAAAGGGAGAAGGAGGATAGGGAAAGGAGAGCGCTTTCTTTGCCGAATCCTCACCCTGGAGGAAGGCAGCATATCCCCAAGGTGTGGGTGAGGAAACTGAGGCATGAGCCAGGTGGGTAGAACCAGCAACAGAACTGACCAGGTGCCAAGGTGCAGGGACGTGCCGAGGGGGGAGGGGACAGTGAGCCAGGAGGGGCGAGAAGAGGATGGCAGGATGGCAGGGGGTGAGCGGGTGGGTGCCAGGGCAGGGGCAGTCAGGGGAGGTGCAAAGCCAGAGGGCACAGGGTGGATGCCTCCCCGACACACAGAACTAGAGGCCTTTTCCTCTGTCTGGGGCTGGAGGCCTCGGAAATGCTAAGAAGGCAGTGGGTCAACAGGGTGAACTTGGGAGGGTGCCTAGCCAGGCACTGAGCCTCTCTGGACTTCATTTTCCCATCTATAAAATGGGGAAATAGCAACTCCTGCTTCAAGGCGTGCCATGAGGGCGAACTGAGGTAGCACACGGGCCTAGCTCGGAGCTTAGTGCCTGATGCTCCTGGGTGCACTGATTAAAGCCGGAAGAGTTGACCAGAAAGGAGTGGGGACCAGGACCTGAGCTGGGAGGGCAGGGGCATAGGCAGGATAGCTGGAGGGCTAGACGGAACAGACGGAGGCCTAGGCAGGACAGGGGGAGGGTTAGGTGGGACAGGTGGAGGCCTAGATGGGACAGGTGGAGGGCTGGTTGGGATGGGTAAAAGGCTGGTCAGGACAGGCAGAGGGCTAGGTGGGACAGGTAGAGGATGGGGAGACAGGTGGAGGGATAGTCGGGACAGGCAGAGGCCCGCATGGGGCAGGTGAAGGGCTGGTCAGGACAGGCAGAGACCTGGGTGGAACAGGCAGAGGCCTGGGGAGGACAGGCAGAGGCCTAGATGGGACAAGGGAGACCTGGTCAGGGCAGGTGCAGGCCTAGGCGCAACTGGAGTACTCACGTAGCCGCAGGCCCGGCAATGGTGGCGGCGGCGTGTCAGGGCGTTGAAGGGGCCCTGGCAGCGCATGCACATGGTCACCATCTTGTCTCGGACCCACTGTGGCGCCCGGAGGCCCAGCTCCTCGGACTGCAGCTGTGGGACAGGGAAGCATGGGCGGCCTGGGCGCGCCTGACCCTTTTTGCCTGTTCTCCTTGGGGCCCTCTGCCCGCCTGCCCGCAGCAGGGGTTCCCTGTGTTGTGGCTCCCGGCGACTTCCCATGAAGCTGAGCGCACTGATCAAGACCTTATGATAGATTCACTGTATGATTCCCATTTCACAGGTGAAGAAACCGAGGCTCAGGGAGTCAAGCGACTCAGCAAAGCCACCCAGCAAGCCAGAGTTCAGAGCTCAGTGCCGGATGCAAGTCACAGCCCCACCCCACCTGCCTTCCACCCTTCCTTGGTCTTACATTTCTCACACCCCTTCAAACCCAAACTGTCCTGTCCCCACAGCCGGAGCTATGCAGAGGGCCCAGGGCTGCCAGCTACCGCGGCATACAGGGGCCTGCAAGGAAGTGCTACCCACGGGAAGACTCTGGCGCCAAGTCACTGAGCAGGGGGACGGGGGGTGGGAGGGCTACCCCCGGTTCCTTCAAACCACCCCTGGTGGGTGACACTCCCTGTCCCTCTGAGCTGGCGCAGGCAGAGCAGAGAGGAAACCGGCTCCGTGCGGCCTGGCGGCCCAGCAAGGGATGCAGAAGGCTCCGTCCGCTCACCTCCTGCTCCTGGGCGCCTCCCTCGGGCCCCTGGCACGCAGCCTTGAAGGTTTCATTGCGCTTCTCGATTTGGTCAATAGCGGCTTGGCAGGCCTGGGGGGAGGAGGCGACTGAGGGGTGTGTGTGTGTGGGGGTGCTGCTCATCTGTCCCCTTCCACCCACCCAAGAGACACTGCTGAAAGTTGACCGGGTGCTGCCATGTCCTGGGTTCCAAGCACATGTGTGGTGAGTTATGGGAGGAGACACTATTAGCCCCAGATTATGGATGCAAAAACCGAGGCCAGCAGCCACAAAAAAGATTGACATCATGTTCTTGGCTGCAACGTGGGTGGAGTTGGAGATCCTCCTCCTAAGTGAACTGACTCATAAAGAGAAAACCAAACACCCCATGTTCTCACTCATACACGGGAGATAAATGGCCGCAGAGGTGGAAAAAACAGACACCAATTCAGGGGGGAGAGGGGAGAGGCGTTAGGGTTCAGATATTACCTACAGGTGACAATGTTCAGTCTCTGGGGAACGGACCCCCTGAGACCCGATCCCCACCACTACACAATAGGTCCATGTAACAGACAAGCACACGTACCCCCTGAATCTAAAATAAAAATGGAAAGGAAAAAAAAAAAAACCCTGAGGGTCAGAGAAGTTAAGTGACTCGCCCCAGGCTGCCCAGCTAGGCATGGAGTGGCAGCAAGATTTGAACCCAGATCTGACCCTAAACTAGCACAGAGCTAGGAAGAGCAGGTGGTAGCTGGGCATGTATACACACACACACACACACACACACACACACACACACACACCTGTACACACATGCACACACACGAATCTCTGCTCTGCCCCCCGCCCCAGCCTGAGCAGGCCAGGGTCTGCATCTGAGGGCCCCAGAGCGGTCCCATACCTGCACCCAGGAAAGCATTTCCTCCTGGGACCTGCTGGGAGAGTGAAGCAGGGGTGAGAAGTAGCCCCTCCCAGGGTTCCCGCCCGCCCGGCCCCCTCCTTACCGCGCCTGAAGCTCCAAGGTGCGCTGCTTCCCAGACACCAGGAAGGAGTGGGAGAACTCGGCGTCAGGCAGCTTCCGCACCTGCAAGAGGCGGCAGGGCGGCCCGTTCAGACTCGCCGTGCCCCCTCCTAGGCCCGGCACGGTGGAGGGGAGGGGGGTGCACCGTGCCCCAGCGCAGGTGCCTGCGGCTGGGCCCGGCTCTGGCCAAGTGGGCCCCGGCTGCCAGAATCTTAGCAGCTGCCAAGTTGGCCCAGCTGAGTGAGGCAGGGGTCTCGGTTCCTGCAATGAATTCACCCAGAGTTGGAACTGGATTTTAAAACTAGATGAGTTCGTGAGGGTCCCTTGTACCATTTTCCAGGTTTTAAAATGTCTATAACAAGGCCGGCGCAGTGGCTCAAGCCTGTAATCCCAGCACTCTGGGAGGCTGAGGCGAGAGGATTGACTGAGCCCACGGGTTTGAGACCAGCCTGGGCAACTTGGCGAGACTTCATCTCTACAATAAATCAAAAAATTAGCCAGGCATGGTGGCGCATGCCTGTAGTTCCAGCTACTTGGAAGGCTGAGATGGAAGGATCACCTGAGCCCAGCAGATTGACGCCCGGGTGGCTGTGAGCGTGCCACTGCACTCCAGCCTGGAAGACAGAGTAAGACTTCAACTCAAAAAAAAAATTAAAGTCCATAATAAAAGTTCCAGAAGATAATTTTCACAGCAATCTTAGGAAGCAGATGTTGTCATCCTCATGTAGAAGATGAGGACATGGAGGCTCAGAGAGGGCAAGAGACCTGCCTGAGGTCACACAGCATCTAAAGTGCTGTGGTAAGGATTCTAACTCAATTTTCAGCCCCCAGGAGTGAAGTGGAAGACAACTATTTCCGTCCTATCCCCAGAGTTCTGTAAGCACAGACCTCTGCCAGGTAGAGTGGAGAGAGATTTGCAAAGCTAAGTCAGAGCCCTAGAGCCCAAGGGCCTCTGAGTAGGGGAACGTTGGTGCCAATGCATTCAACGCTTGGGCTCCCTGCCACCTCCCTGCATACCTTCAGGTCCCAGAGAGCACTGAGTAGAGGCCCACCCTCCCGTGGGCTAGGCCTCAGTGGCTAATCAGACTAATCAGTCTCTCCCTCCAGAAGAGGCCTGACGTAATTTGGACTCAATGCCCTTGGCAATAGGAAGAACCCTTGGCTTCATAAAGGTCGTATGGAGAGAGGTGCTGGGGAAAGTCACCCAGCATCTGAGTACAAGGGACAAGGGGCTAGATTTGGGCAAAGTGGAATCGACCCGTAGCCCAAAGGCCAGGTAGCAAGCGACATCATAAGCGACATCATAAGGCTTGCCCAGGGCCTGGCTCCAGCAGTGAATGCACTGGAGAGAGAGAAGAGGTTTTGAGTCAGGGTTTTGCGCCATCACCCAGGCCAGAGTGCAGTGGCACAATCATGGCTCACTGCAGCCTCAACCTCCTGGACTCAGGCAATCCTTCCACCTCAGTGGCTCAGCCTGTAATCCCACGCCTTGTAAGGCTGAGGTGAGTGGATTACCTGAGCCCGTGGGTTCGAGACCCGTCTGGGCAACTTGGCCAGACCTCATCTCTACAACAAATCAAAAAATTAGCCGGGCATGGTAGCGCGCGCCTGTAGTTCCAGCTACTCGGAAGGCTGAGGCGGAAGGATCGCCAGAGCCCAGCAGGTAGAGACTGTGGTGTCCGGGAGTGGCCACTGCACTCCAGTCTGGGCGACAGAGTGAGACTCCAACTCAAAAAAAAAAATTTTTTTTTAAATTTTTTTTGTAGAGGCAAGGTCTCACTATGTTGCCCAGGCTGGTCTTGAACTCCTGGCCTCAAGCAATCCTCCCTCCCAATGCTGGGACTATAGATGTAGACCACCACATCCAGCCAACAGAAGAGATTTATAATCGGGTCAGGGAAAGGAAGGGAGACATCCAACATTTGCAGTCTAGAAGTAGGAAGAAACAGAATGCTTTTGATCGAGGGTACAGGGTGCCCCTGGGTTGTCCACACAGAGCCTCCAGCTCCAAACAAGGTTTCTTTCTTCCTTCCTTCCTTCCTTCCTTCCTTCCTTCTTTCTTTCTTTCTTTCTTCTTTCTTTGTAGGAGTCTCACTCTGTCACCTAGGATGGAATGTAGTGGCACGCTCATGGCTACTGCAGTCTTCACCTGCTGGGCTCAGGTGATCCTTCCATTTCAGCCTTCAGCCTTCCAAATAGCTGGAAATCTGTACAGGCATGTGCCACCATGTCCAGTTAATTTTTTGATTTATTGTAGAGATGTGGTCTCGCCAAATTACCCAGGCTTGTCTTGAATCTCTGGACTCAGGCAATCTTCTCTTCTCCACCTCCCAAAGTGCTGGAATTACAGGCATGAGCCAAACTAGGTTTCAAGAGGACAGTTTCCTGAGCTCTGTCATGGCAAGCCTCAACTTTCCCAGGTCTGCGTCAATTCAGTCCCCTGCTAGTCCGTACAGTGTCTTTGTGCTAATTAGAAAAGACCACTCTTCTTCAAAACACTTTACTGACATCTATTGGCAAACTGGCATCATATCCAAATTTTGTCGGAATAAGACATTTGACTGCCATCTGCAGGACAATTCTCCCTATAAATATAAAATCTGATACTGCATCATAGTCTGCTAATCTGTAGGTGGTACCCTCTGCATATTCTTGTGCAGTGCACAACCTGCACCGCTGTACGTGGAGTTCCTAGGTATGTGTGCCCACATCCCTTATTTTCTTCTGAACTGGCTCTGTCCAGGATGACAGAATATCAAGAGCAGGGTAGACCTTGGGACTGCTGTGAATGAGGCCTTCTTGACACCCAGGAAGGGGGAGGCCAGTGGATCACAGGCCAGTGGGAACCAGCATGGTGGTCAAAGGCCTGACCTGCCTCCAAATCTCAGACCCAGAAAGTGGTTCCCGCCCAGACGCTGGGCAGGCCAGCTCTGTATCTGCCAAACCCACACCATCCACGAGAGGGTGCTGTGTAGCCGCCGAAGTATCAGACGAGCTGCCTGGGACCGGCAAACACCAAGAACCTGGCACATGTGCCCTTGACATGCGCCCTAAGCACTGACCTCTCAGGCTGGGTTCTCTGCTTCCCCTCCCCTTCCCGTTCCCATCTCCCCCCCTTGCTCTCTAGCTCTCTTGGTTTGTTTTTTTTTTTTTTTTTTTTGGGGGGGGG
>NW_007252295.1:8851-9940 GCF_000164805.1 Carlito syrichta | reverse complement strand
GGGTTCGAGACCTGCCTGGGCAACTTGGCGAGACCTCATCTCTACAATAAATCAAAAAGTTAGCCGGGCATGGTAGTGCGTGCCTGTAGTTCCAGCTCCTCGAAAGCCTGAGGTGGAAGGATCGCTGGAGCCCAGCAGGCGAGGCTGCGGTGGCCAGGAGCGGCCAACGCACTCCAGTCTGAGCGACAGAGTGAGACTCCAACTCAAAAATAAATAAATAAATAAATTACGGTACATCCACACACTGGGGTACTATGCAGCTTTGCAGACGGATGAGGAAGATCTAAAATAAGTTAGTAAAAACAAACAAACAAAAAAAACCCCAAACAAAATGCAGGCCAGGTGTAGTGGCTTACACCTGTAATCCCAGGATTTGGGGAGGTTAAGGCAGGAGGATTGCCTGAACTCTGGAGTTCGAGACCAGCCTAGGCAACATAGTGAAACCTCGTCTCTACCATAAATCAAAAAAGTTAGCCAGGCATGGTGGTGAGCACTTGTAGTCCCAGCTACCCAGAAGGCTGAGGCAGAAGGATCACCAGAGACCAGGAGGTCATGGCTGTGGTGAGCTGTGAGCGTGCCATTGCACTCTAGCCTGGGCAAGAGGGAGACCTCAACTCACGAAAAAATAAAAATATATATAAAAAGCAAAAACTCCAAGGGAATTCTAATAGCCACCACGTCATCAGGCTGTGAGGAGGATCTGATGGAATGAGGCAGGGCCCTCCCTGCCGGTGGATTCCTCTCCCTGCTCATTTGTGGCCATCCCTGGATGGGGACACACTAGCCAGGCACTGATGGTCACTGGAGACCTTTTCTGCTCAAAATGCGGTCTGTGGGCCTTCCGCATCAGCATTGCCAGGGGCTGGTTGGAAATGCAGGGGCTCAGGCCTGGCACAATGGCTCAAGCCTATAATCCCAGCACTTTGGGAGGCCGAGACGAGAAGATCGCCTGAGTCTGGGGGCTCGAGACCAGCCTGGGCAACTTGGCAAGACCTCATCCCTACAATAAATCAAAAAATTAGCCGAGCATGGTGGCGTGTGCCTGTAGTTCCAGCTACTTGGAAGGCTGAGGCAGAAGGATCGCCGGAG
>NW_007252295.1:7412-8831 GCF_000164805.1 Carlito syrichta | reverse complement strand
TCCAGTCTGGGCGACGGAGTGAGACTCTAACTCAAAAAAAAAAAAAGAAATGCAGGCTCTCAGGGCCCCCCCAGACCTACCAACTCAGAACCTGCATTTTCACAGGACGCTCAGGGGATTTGAGTACACGTGAGTTTTCAAGGTGGTGGTGTCGACAGTAGGGAAAGCAGAGAGAGAAGCCCTGCTGGGTCATGCAGGCACTGTCCCCAGGAGAGGGCCAGGTCTGTGGGCCTCCAGGAGGGCCCTGGGCAGGAGGGCAGGAGCTCGGAAGAGAGCGCCCTGGCCCCACACGTTCCCATCTCTGCCCAGGCTTCGGTTCTCCCACTGAGAACCTGGCCCTGCCCCTCCTGCCCCTCCCATGCCCGGCCCCACCCTTGGGTGAAGCCCCATGGTGGCTGGGGGGACGCTCACCTTCATCCCGGCCACGTCAATGCGGGTCCTCACCTGGAAGTGAGCGCCCACCTGGATGACCCTGGGCACGCAGTAGAGCAGCATGTTGTTGAACTGTAGGAGACCGGGCGTGAGTGTGTGGCCAGGGGCAGGAAGGAAGGTCGGGGGGACCTCCCCACCGGGGGGCTGAGCGCCCCTGGGTTTCCCCTCCCCACCAGCCATGTTCTTGGCCAGCCTGCAGGGCATGACAAGTGATGAAGGGGCATCCAGCTCCCAATCTCACTAAGATGGCTACTGAAGGGTCACCCCACCTGTGGGCATCTGGGGACCCAGCGGACCTGAGAAACCTACGAGGCCTTTCTCACGGAGCCTCAGGGAGGCAGGGCTCCCTCCCCTGGACCTCCAGGCAGGACTGCCTTTCCAGATCTCAGGAGATCCCTTGGCTTCTTCAGTGCAGCTAACCTTATTCCCTCCTGCTGCTGTGTACTCTCTAGGGCTCAGATTAACACCACAGGCTTTGGAGCCAGACTGGGTTCCAACTCTGATTCTGTGGCTTCCCAAGACACGTCTGGGAAACCCGTGGGCTGGAAATCCCTGAGGCTGGGAGGCAGCAGGTGACTCGTCCAAAGCCACCCAAGGGCCAAAGCAGAGGACAGAGAAGCAGGCTCTTCCCTATCTTTCCCACAGCACCAGGTAGAGGCCAGGCAGGTGTGACTCTGGCCAGAGTGGCCGGTGGACTTTCCTCCCCAGCGTGGAGTGGGGCTCCCCGCACCCCTACCAAGAAAAGGTAGCGCTCCATGGGGTCACTGCGGCGGAAGGAGATCTTGAGGACTGGGCCCTCACGGAGCAGGGTGTTGGAGGGGTCCACGATGTCGTCCTCCAGGCCCAGGCGCTGGTACACCTCCCACAGTTCCTGCAGTCGCTCCTGGGGAGGAGGTGAGCCCTCAGCCAAGGCTGCCGGGCTCACCTGCTTCGGGAAGGCGTGCCTTGTGGGGACAAGGGCAGAGAGGGGACAGGCGTCGTGGGCGG
>NW_007252295.1:4665-7392 GCF_000164805.1 Carlito syrichta | reverse complement strand
CTCTGTGCTGGGGGAGGCCGAGACCTGCAGGCAGGAGAGGCGGGGCGCGGGGGTGGACGGGCTCCTCACCATCTCAGTGATGGCCGCGTTGGAGTGCTGGGCAGCTGAGAAGATCATGGCCAGGGCTTCTGCAGACGGGCAGGGTCAGAGTTAGCCCCTGAGAGTCCAGGGCTGGCGGCTGGGACAAGAGGTCCTCCAGGCACAAAACGTGGCCTCAGGACATGCCACCACAGCCCCCAGGAGCAGCCTCCCTGGGCAGCCCGGCACATGGGGTGTGCAGATGGTGGGACACTCCCCGCCCCCCAGGTGGAGAGACAGGAAACCGAAAGACAGTAATTAGGCATTTGGCTTTGGGGACTCTTGCTGCCTCCCGAACCAAGCCAGGCCCAGAGGGTGGAGTGGAAGGAGCACGGGCTTTGGCATCATACAGGCATGGGTTCAAATCCTAGCTCTGCTCCCTTCTGGCTGTGCGACCTTGAGCAAGTCACTAAACCTCTCTGGGCCTTGGCTGGACAGTGTCCCATGTCTGTAATCCCAGCACATTGGGAGGCTGAGGTGAGAGGATGGCTTGAGCCGAGGAGTTTGAGACCAGCCTGTGCAACATAGTAAAACCTCATCTCTACAAAAAAATTTTTTTAATTAGCTGGGTATGGTGGTGTGCACCTGTAAGTCCCACCTACTCTGGAGGCTGAAGTGGAAGGACCCAGGAGGTTGAGGCTGTGATGAGCCTGACTCCACCCCCCCCCAAAAAAAAAACCAGAAAAAGAAGCCTCTCTGGGCCTTAGTGTCCTTGTGTGTGAAAAATGGCTAGACGGAAGGAGAATGTCTATGAAGTACCATAGATCAATGTTGACAACCATCAGAACCATTTTATTTACTTATTTATTTTATTTTAATTTTTTTTGAATTGGAGTCTCACTCTGTCACCCAGGCTGGAGGGCAGTGGCACATTCCCGGCCACCTCAGCCTCGACCTGATGAGTTCAGGCAATCCTTCCACCTCAGCCTTCCAAGTAGCTGGAACTACAGGCACGCGCCACCATGCCCGGCTAATGTTTTTATTTATTGCAGAGATGAGGTCTCACCAAGTTGCCAGGGCTGGTCTCGAACCCTAAGCCTCAGGCAATCCTCTCACCTTGGCCTCCCAAAGTGCAGGGATTATAGACGTGAGCCACCGTGCCCAGGCCATCAGAACCATTTTAGCAGGAACTCGATAAACACATGGGCCTGGTTGACCCGCTCCGCCCCTGCACCCCTGGTACTGTGCTCACTCTGCGCGTCGGCCTGGTCTGGGGCCTGGGCCGGCAGCTTCTGGACGTATTCCTTGAGCAGCAGCTCATAGCGTGGGATCCTCTGCACGGGTTCCAGCATGTGGTGCTGCAGGGTCAGACTGCCCGAGGCCTCGCTGCTCTTGGGGGGGGGTGAGAGCAGGGGCGGGTGAGGCTAACCCCAGGTTGGGGGAGTGAGCAGGGGCCCGTGGAAGCCACAGAGCCCAGGAGAGATCCAAAGTTGCTCAGGGCGACGGAGCGCTGCCCACTGTTGGGGTGGGGAGGGTGTGCAGGTGCCGGTCCTTCCTGGCCTCACCTGGATGCGTGCGATCACCTCCTGGAAGGCCGGACACTTGTCAGTCCAGGTGGCCAGCAGTTCTGCGGCTCGCTCAAAATTCTTGACATATTCGCTGTACATCTTCAAGAACGGGGCCAGCTTCTGGATGACATCACCAATGCGGGGGGTGGCTGTCCTGCCCGGGAAGGGGTACCAGGATTGCCCTCAGCCTGCTGATCTCCTGACTCTAGTCAGGGCAAGGTGAAGCCAGGCTCCCCGACTTCCCCCCGAAAAGGCTTTCTACTGCACTTCTGGGTGCAGGCAGGGGGCAGGCGTGTCAGCCTCCCACGCCTGTGTCCCATGCCCTTAGACAGCGAGCCCCGTCTCCCCAAGGGCAGAGGCTGCTCTTGTCTGCGGACTGGCCTCCCCACAAGGCCCAGCACAGCGCTGGGCCCACAGCAGGTGGGCAGTGACGACTTGAGGCTGGATTAGGTAACAATAACCAGGGCGACTTGCCTGGTACTGCCCAGGACACGCTGCATATCTCATTTCATTTAATTCTCACAACCCTGCAGGTGGGGACAGGTGTCAGCCCATCTTAGAGATGAAGAAACTGAGACTCAGAAGGGTAAGAGCTTATCCAGGATCATCATGTGGCCAGTTAGAGTAGAGCAGAAGGAGCCATGACCCCGCCTGACCACACCAGTCACAAGAGCTGTGTGTTCCCGGGTAAGTCACTTAGCCTCTCTGTTCCTCAATTTTCTCATCTGAAAAAACTGGGATGATGGTGAGTGACCTTAGAGCTTTTTTTTTTTTAACACATTTTATTATAAAATTGTTAAGCAATCAATCCCTCACTAGTGTAACCATTATTAACATTCTTCTTTGCCAAAGATTTTAAAGTACATCCCAGACATCAAGGCAAAATGTATAAAACAAGCAGTTTCGTCACTGAATACTTTAGTGGTCACCTCTGAAAACAAAAGGTTTCTTTTTCTTTTTTTTTTTTTAAACCATATTTTTTATTTTAAAATTGTTGGGTACAGCTGGGCTTGGTGGTTCAACCTGTAATCCCACACTTTGGGAGGCTGAGGTGAGTGGATTGCCTGAACCTGTGGGTTCGAGACCCGCCTGGGCAACTTGGTGAGACCTCATCTCTACAATAAATCAAAAAATCAGGCAG
>NW_007252295.1:0-3735 GCF_000164805.1 Carlito syrichta | reverse complement strand
AGCCTGGCCAGAAGGGTTTCTTGAATAACCATGATGCTATCATCACACAGCAGCCGATTTGAGGACTGAGTGAGTTAGCAGGTGGAAAACCCCAGGCCCGGCTTGTGGGAAGCTAGCACTGGCCATTTCCACCCAAGTCACCCAGCCCATCACGGACCTGGTTCCCTCTCCACCTCCTCCCCTTCTCCAGGCAGCAGTACACACACTGGCACCCTAGGGCTCATCCACCCAAGCCCTTCTCCGGCAGACAGACCACACCCAGAGAAGGAGATTGTCATGGCCACGGGCAAGGGTGTTGGCCTATGGGGTAGAGCCCAGTGCCTTGGGTTCCCCTTCCACCTGGCCAGGGCTGCGGCTGGAGCCTCACCAGTCGTCCAGGCGCTGCTGCAGCTCTGGGAGGAAAAACTGGGCGTGGAACTGGTAGATGGAGGAGATGTTGGAGAAGATGACCCTGACCACGTCCTCGGGGAAGGCCTTGCTGCTGCGGGCCGCCCTCAGCAGCTCCTGGAAGAACACCTGCAGCCACGTCCCTGGTCACTCGCTGCGGGAGGAGGCAGCCCCTCTCCCCACCAGCCCAGGGGGAACCAGGGGCCCCCTCATCCAGCTTGCTGAGGGCTTTCACCTCCCTAATCTCCCGGCATCCTTAGAACAGCCTTGAGAAGAGACAGGAAGCGTGTATTCTGACCACTTTACAGAGGGACAAGCCAAAGGCAGTCATCTGATGAATGTCACAAATGGACCCATGTGGGTCTGGGGAGGTCTTGGCCTTGACCAGGCTAAAGCGCCCTGCTCCATGAGTAACCCTCCAGCCTTAGGCTCCTCAGAAAAGCAAGAAGGGTGGGCTGGCAGTGAGGAGGACAGGCACTGGGGTGACGGATGAGGATGCTGGGGGTCCCCGCAAGTTCTGGCTGGCATGTACTCTGCTGGACGTGAGGCGGGCCGAATGGGGTGTGTTGCCAGTGGGCTACATTCTGACGTCTACTCCAGCCACAAGCAATGGGTTAAAGCCCTAAGCCTTCCTAGAGTCCAACCAGGGGTCCTAACTCAGCTCTGGGGAGGCAGCCAGGGCAGGGGTGGGGTGAGATCAAGCCGGCGCTGGGGCTTGGGAGGGGGCGTCCTAGCCTGGTCTAGCAGGTGGAGGCGTGCCACGTAGGCCTGCTCCGTCTCCAGCAGCTCCCGGACGATCCTCTTCTCCTCAGGCTCCTGCGGGGATTGAAGAGGAGAGAAGGAGAAGGGAGGACAGCGATGGTGTCTCCTCCAACAGGGACCTCGGCTCAGCCTCCAGATGCCCAGGGAAACACACCTCTCTGACACACCTCCTGCAGTACATCTGGGTTGGCCCTGGGATGACTTTTTCAGAGAATGGGGCCTGTAGGAGTGTGCCAGCTCCAAGCCTTAAGAGGCCTGGGAGCTGTGAACCACCTGTCAAGAGGTCTGGCTGCTCTGATGGAGAGACCTCGTGGACAGGCCACACAGAGAGGAGAGGCCTGGGGACTACCTGGATTGGGAGTGAGGGCCCGGTTATGCCAGCATCCCAGCTGAGCTCAGACTTCTGGCTGTCCCTCCAGGATACCAGACCTGTGAGTTGAGCAGTCTTGGGCACTCCAGTCCCAGCCACCATCTCAGCTCTGTGAGGGACCCTGCTCTGAATGAAATTGTGCCTCCTCCATTCATATGGGAATCCCTAGCCCCCAATGTAACCATGTCTGGAGATGGGACCTTTTAGGAGGCAATTAAGGTTAAATGAGGCCATAGGGTGGAGTGCTAAACTGATAGGATTGGTGTCAGAAGAGGAAGACACCAGGGATGTGTGTGCCAGAGAAAAGGCCATGGGAGGACCCATCAAGAAGGTGGTTGTTTATAAGCCAAAAAGAAAGACTTCCCTGGAAGCCAAACCTTCTGGCCCCTTGACCTTGGTCTTTCAGAGAAAATAAATCTCTGTTATTTAAGTCGGTGGTATTTTGTTACGGCAGCCCAGGCAGACTCATGCAGATCCCAAGTGAGACTAATGGAAGGACTGTCCAGTAGCATCCCAGCCAACCCACCAAATTGTGAGAAACAAGAAATGGTTATATTCAGCACCTACATGTCGGGGTGGTTTGTTATGCGGTGATGGATAACCAGGACCCATGGCTATGACCTCCATCCCCACTTTATAGATAAGGAACCTGAGGCAGGAAGAGGTTAAAGTGACCTGCTCAAGGTGGCACAGTGAATATGCAGAAGCGTCGGGATGTGATCCCTGGGGATCTGGCTCGGGGGTATGCAGTATCGTGCATTCTAGCCCTTGAACTCTATACACAGGAAACTGAAACCTATGAAGGGAGACAGTCTGCTCCGGATCAGGCCCAGCTTTAGTCTAACGGCAGGAAAATGAACATTCAGGCGTCTATTCCTACTTTGGGATAGATGTCTCCTCCCAGAGGATAAACTGAGGCCTCATGTGGGCAAGGTACCAGGTTCACGAGATGGAGACTGTTCCAAGCTATGTGGCCTTCAACAAGTGCCCTAAGCTGTCTGCATTTATTTACTTATTTTTATTTGCAGAGACAAGGTCTCACTATGCTGCCCAGGCTGGTCTTGAACTCCCGGGCTCAAGCAATCCTCTCACCTCAGCCTCCCAAAGGGCTGGGATTACAGTATAAGCCTCCATGCTGAGCTAGGCTGTCTGCATTTCAATTTCCTTGCCCAAAAGCTGTCACAGAGAGGAGGGACGTAGGGAATGCGGCAGGGTGCATAGCAGACTGTTAGCCAAAGGCCATGAGCGGGGAGAATCTAGCTCCCAGCTGACCTCTGGTCACACCAGACCCCCATCTGGGGAGCTGCTGGCTCTGGTTGGAGGGAGACGAGGGGAGAAGAGGTCAGTGGAGAGCCCCCTCCCCCCCAGCACCCCACTTCCACCCCACCCTTCCGGCACCTGCAGCCCTGACCCGGGGCAGGACCCAGGCTGGCAAGCTTTTCTCCAGGCTCCACTGGACAGCTTGTTCTTCAGGGAGCTCAGGTACCTCTTGCTGACAGTCCTGGGCTCGGGACCCATGGCCTCCCCTACATCGGGCTTCTTCCGTGGCCCCAGGAGCTGGGGAGTCCTGTGCTCCAGACTGTGGGCCCCAGGTGTGGCTGAGGCAGACCTGAGGAGAAGTGACAGACCTGAGGGCTTTCTGAGAACAGTGAGAATAGCAGCATGTCCCTGGTGGGAGTTGATGAAAATCACTGGGAGTGAGGGGGCAGGGTGCCTGGCTCTCTGTAGAAACTTGCTAAGTAAGAGACTTTCACTTCTATCCCAACGTTTTTCTTGGTGGGAACGCCAGTCTTCAAAATGAGTCAGCATGGATTCTGTTTTATTCTCTGGGGAACCACATAGTTCCCCGTTTGAAATGCAGCCCACCCAGGAACCCCTCCTTCTGCACACAGAAGTTTTTAAGTGGCTCCCCCCATCACCTTCCCCTTTGGACTTCATCCTTGTTATTAGTTTCTGCGTGAGTAAGCTATTCATGGAGGGAAGGTGGGAGCCATGGAGCAATCTAAAGCGAGAGCAGAGCTGCTATAACTGGGGATTTTCGATGGGAGCTCTGCCCACCTCATCTCCAGCTGGGGAAACAGCCAGCCTGGAGGCAGATTCCCTGTTCTCCGAGGGATGGGCCTTCCTAGGACAGCATTGTTACCCTGCGGGTTGGGTCTGCAAGCTAGTTCTATCCTTTATTTGTTTTTGTTTTTTTTTGAGTTGGAGTCTCACTC
>NW_007252294.1:5426-12100 GCF_000164805.1 Carlito syrichta | reverse complement strand
GAATGGAGAGGAATGGAATTGAATGGAATAGAGAAGAATAGAATGGAGAGGAATGGAATGCAATGGAATGGAGGGGAATGAAATAGAATGGAATGGAATGGAGAGGAATGCAATAAATAGGAATGTAATGGAATGCAATGGAAAGGAATGAAATGAAATGGAGTTGAATGGGAAGGAAAAGACAGGTAGAAATGGAATGGAATGTAGAGGAATGGAATGAAATGAAGAAGAGAGGAATGGAATGGAGATTAATGGAATGGAAGAGAGAGGAATGGAATGCAGAGGATTGGAATGGAATGCAGAGGAATGGAATGGTATGGTGTGGAATGGAATGGGGATGAATGAAATGGAGAGGAATGGAATTTAATTGAATGGAAGGGAGTGGAATGGAATCGAGAGGTATGGAATTTAATTGAATGGAGTGGAGTGGAACAAAATGGAATGGAATGGAAAGGAGAGGAATGAAATGGAATGGAATGGAAAGTTGAGGAATGGAATGGAATTTAGTGGAATGGAATTGAGATAAATAGAAAGCAATGGAGAGGAATGGAATGGAGAGGAATAGAATGGAGATGAATGGAATGGAAGTGAATAGAGAGGAATGCAATAGAATGAAGTGGAAATCAATGGAAAGTAGAGGAATAGAATGGAATGGAGCAGAATGGAATGGAATGGAGAGGAATCGAATGGAATGGAATGGATTGGAATTGAATGAAATGTAGAGGCATGGAGAGGAATGGAATTGATTGGAATTCAATGGAATGGAGAGGAATGAAATGAATGGAATGGATAGGAATGGATATAAGTGGAAAGGAATGGAATGGATAGGTATGTAATGTAATGCAAAGAATTAGAATGGAATGGAAAGGAACATAGAGGCAGGCATGGAGAGGAATGGAAAGAAGAGGAATGGAAAGGAATGGAATGGAATGGAAAAGAATGGAATGTCATGGAGTTGAATGGAAGAGAATGGAGTGGAAAGAATGGAATTGAGTGGAATGGAATGGAGTGGAGTGGAGAGAAATGGAATGGAATGGAATGGAGAGGAATGGAAGGAAATGGAATGGAGAGGAATTGAAAGGAATGGAATGGAAAGGGGATGAATGGAATGGAGAGGAATGGAATTGTATAGAATGGAATGGAGTGGAATGGAATGGAATGAAATGGAATGGAGAGGAATGGAATGGAATGGAATGGAATGGAATGGAGTGGAATGGAATGGGGCTTAATGGAATGGAGAAAAATGGAATGGAATTGAATGGAGAGGATTGCAATGGAATGAATAAGAATGGAAGGGAAAATAGAGGAATGGAATGGAATGGAGCACAATGTAATGGAATGGAGAGGATTTGAATGCAATGGAGAGGAATGAAATGGAGAGGAATGGAATGAAATGGATGGAACTGAATGGAGTGGAATGGAAAGGTATGCAATGGTATGAATAGGTATGGAATGCAATTGAATGGATTTGAAAGGAATAGAAAGGATTATAGAGGCAGGAATAAAGAGGAATGGAATGGAGAGGAATGGAATTGAATGGAATGGAATTGAGAAGAATGGAATGCAATAAAGGGGAATGGAGTGTCTTGGAGAGGAATGTAAGGCAACGGAGTGGAATAGAGTGGAATTGAGTGCAATGGACTGGGGTGGATTGGAGTGGAGTGGGGAATGGAATGGAATGGAATGGAGTGGAGTGTAATGGAATGGAATGGAAAGGAATCAAATGGAATTTAATGGAATGGAGTGGAGTGGAACTAATGGAATGGAATGGAACGAAAATGAATGGAATGCAATGGTAGAGATTGGAATGAAATGGAGAGGAATGAAATGGAGAGGACTGGAATGCAATGGCATGGAATGCAATGAAATGGAATGGAATGGAATGAATAGGAATGGAATTGAAGGGAATTGAATAGAATGGAATTGAATGGTGTAGACAGTCAGGGACTGGATTGGATGGGTGGAATAAAATGGAATGGAGAGGAATTGAATAGAGAAGGATGGAATGGAATGGATGGAATGGTATGGGATGGATGGAATGTAATGGAATGGTGAGGAATGGAATGAGATGCAAAGGAAAGGGATGTAAAGGAATAGAATGGAATAGATTGGATTGGAATGGTATGGAATGGAGAGGAATGAGATGTAACTGAATAGAATGGAATGGAATTGGGGGTAATGGAATGGAATGGAAGGCAGTGAAATGGATAGGAATGCAATGGAGAGGAATGGAATGGAATAGAGAGGAATGGAATGGAGAGGAATGGAATGGAATGGAATGGAAAGAAATGGAGAGGAATGGAATTGAATTGAATGGAGGGGAATGCAATAGAATGAAGTGGAAAGGAAGGGAAAGGAGAGAAATGGAATGGAATGGAGAGGAATGAAATGGAGCTGAAAGGAATGGAATGGAATGTATTAGAATTGAATTAGAATTGAATGGAATGGAGAGGCATGGTGAGGAATCAAATGGAGTGTAATGAATTGCAGGGGAATGCAGTGGAATGGAATGGAATAGAGAAGAATTGAATGAAATGTAATGAATTGGAATGGAATGAAAAGGAATATAGAGGCAGGCATGGAGAGGAATGGAAAGGAGATGAATGGAGAGGAATGGAATGGAATGGAGAAGAATGGAATGTAATAAAAAAGAATGGAATGTCATGGAGTAGAATGGAAGGTATTTCTAGTGGAATGGAATGGTATTGAGTGGAATGGAATGGAGTGGAGAAGAGTGGAGTGGAGTGGAATGGAATGGAGTGGAGAAGAGTGGAGTGGAGTGGAATGGAATGGAGTGGAATGGAATGGAATGTAGAGGAATGGAATGGAATGTAGAGGTGTTTAATGGAAAGGAGTGGATTGAAATGAAATGGAATGGAATAGATTGGAATGGAGAGGAATGTAGTGGAGTGTAATGTAATGGAATGGAGATGAATGGAATAGAATGGAATGGAATGGGGTGGAATGGATTGGAATAGAAGGTAATGGAAAGGAGTGGATTACAGGGGAATGGATTGAAATGATATGGAATGCAATGGAGAGGGATTGGATGGAATGGAGTGGAGTGAAATGGAATGGAGTGGAATGGAGAGGAATGCAATGGAATGGAATGGAAAGGACTGTAGAGGAATGGAATAGAAAGGAATGGAATGGAAATGAGAAGAACAAAATGGAATGGAATGAAATGGAGCATAATGGAATGAAGTGGACAGGAATGGAATGGAATTAAATGGAAAGGAATGGAATGGATGCATTGGTACGGAATGGAGTGGAGAGGAATGGAATGGAATGGAGAGGAATGGAATAGAATGGAGAGGAATGAAATGGAATTGAATGGAAAAGTAGGGAATTGAAAGGAGTGGAATGGAATGGAAGGAAATGGAATGGAATGGAGAGGAATGAAATGGAATGGAGAGTAATGGATTGGAACTGAGCGGAATTAAATGGAATGAAATGAAATAGAATAGATTGGAATGGGGAGGAGTGGAATGGAGAGGAATGGAATGAAATGGAATGGATTGAATGGAATGGCAAATATTGGAATGGAATGGAATATCCTGGAGAGGAAAGGAATGGAATAGAGAGGAATGGAATGGAATGGAATAGATTGGAATGGAGAGGAATGGAATGGAATGGAGAGGAATGGCATGGAATGGAGAGTAATGGAATTGAATGGTGTAGAATGGAGAGGAAAGGAATGGAACTGAGAGGAATGAAATGGAATGGAGTGGAATGGAATGGAGAGTAATGGAATGGAACTGAGAGGAATGAAATGGAATGGAGTGGAATGGAATAGAGAGGAATGCAATGGAGACGAATGGAATGGAATAGAAAGGATGGAATGGAATGAAAAGGAATGGAGAGAAATGGAATGGAAAGGAATGGCATGGAATGGAGTGGAAATGAATGGAGTGGAATGGAATGGAGTGGAATTGAATGGAGAGAAATGGTATGGAATGGAAAGAAATGGAATAGAGAGGAATACAGTGGAAAGGAATGGAGGGGTTTCTAATAGTATCGAAAGGAATGGAATGGATATGAAAGGAATGGAATGGAATAGAGATGAAAGGAATGGAGTGGAATGAAGTGGAATGGAATGGAGAGGAATGGAATGGAGTGGACAGAATGGAATGGAATGGAGAGGAATTGAATGCAATGGAGTGAAATGGAGAGGAATGGAATGGAGAGGAATGAAGTCAAATTGAATGGAAAGGAATGTAATGAAGAGGAATGGAGTGGAGTGGAATGGAATGGATTGGAGCTGAATGGAATTAAATGGAATGGAATGGAGAGGAATGTAAAGGAATGGAGAGGACTGGAATGGAATGGAAAGGAATGGAGAGGAATGGAATGAGAGGAAAGGAATGCAATGGAATGGAATGGAGAGGAATGGAATCGAATGGAATCGAATACAAAGGAATGGAAATGAATGGAGATGAAGAGAATGGAATGGAGAGGAATGAAATGGAATGGAAAAAGAAAGGGATAGAATGAAATAGGGAGGAATTCTATGGAGAGCAATGGAATGGAATGGAATGGAGAGGTTTCGAATTGAGTGGTATGGAGAGGAATGGAATGGAGAGGAATGGAGTGGAATGGAACGGAATGGAATGGAATGGAATAGAATGGAATGGAATGGAATAGAATGGAATGGAATGGAGTGGAATGGAATGGAATGAACAAGATTGGACTTTAATGGAATGGTTTTGAGGAGTGGAATGGAGAGGAAAGAGAGGAATGGAATGAAATGAAATGGAATGGAATGGAATGGAGAGGAAAGGAATGAACTAAAGTGGAATGTAATGTAATGGAGTGGAATGGAATTGAAGGGATTGGATTGGAATGAAATGGAATGGAATGGAATGGAGGGGAGTGGAGTGGAGTAGAATGGAATGGAGAAGCATGGTTTGGAATTGAATTGAATGGAATTAAATGGATTAGAGAAGAATGGAATGGAATGGAATGGAAAGGAATAGAGTGGTACAGAATGGAATAGAATGGAATGGAACGTAGAAGAATGGAATAGAATGGAATGGAAAACAGAGAAAGGGAATGCAATGGAGTGGAATGGAGAGGAATGGAAAGAAGTGGAATGGAATTGAATGGAATGAAATGCAGGGGATTGAAATGCAATGGAATGGAGAGGAAGGGAATGGAATTGAATGCAATGCAATGGAATGGAATTTAATGAAATGGATAGGAATGAACAGGAATAGAGAGGAATGGAATGGAGAGGAATGCAAGGGATTGGAATGGAATGGAATGGAATGGAGGTCAATGGAATGGAATGGAAATAATTGGAAAGAAATGGAATATAGGGAAATGGATTGGAGAGGAATGGAATGGTATGGAATGGGAAGGATTGGAAGGAATGGAATGGAATAGAGATGAATGGAATGGAGTGGAGTGGAAAGGAATGGAGAAGAATGAAAAGTAATGGAAAGGAAAAGAATTGAATGGAGAAGAATGGAATGGAATGACTGGAGAAAGATGGAATGGGATGGAATTGAATGGAGTGGATTGGAATGGAATGAATTGGAATGGATTGGAGAGGAATAGAATGGCATAAAGAGGAATGGAATGAAATGGAATGGAATGGAATGTAGGGGAGTATAGTGGATTTGAATGGAATTTAACGGAATCGAGAGGAATGGAATGGAATGCAGTGTAGTGGAGTGGAATGGAGCAGAATGGAATGGAAAGGAATGGAATGGAGTGTAAAGAAATGGAATGGAAAGGAATGGTATAGAATGGAGAATAATGGAATGAAATGGAGTGGACTGGAGAGGAATGGAATGGAGATTAATGCAATGGAATGGAATGGAATGGGATGGAATGGAGAGCAATGGAATGGACCCGAGAGGAAAGAAATGCAATGGAATGGAGAGGAATATAATGGAGCAGAATGGAATGGAATGGATGGAAATGAATGGAATGCAATGGAGAGGAACGTAATAGGGAGGAATAGAATGGATGGAATGGAAAGAAAGGGAATGACGAGGAATGGAATGGTTTGGAATTCAATGGAGAGGAATGGAATGGAATAGAGAGGAATGAAATGGGATGCAATGAAATGTAAGGGAATCGAATTAGAAGAATGGAATAGAATGGAATGGAGAGGATTGAAATAGAATAGAATTTAATAGAATGGAGAACAATGGAATGGGATGGAGTAGAATGGAGAGGAATGCAGTGGAATGCAATGGAAAAAAACGGAGAAGAAAGGAATGGAGAGATATGGAATGTATTGGAATGGAGAGAAATCGATTAGAATTGTATGGAAAAATGAATTGGAATGGAATGGCAAGGATCGAAATGAAAGGGAATTGAATGGAAGGGAAAGGAATGGAATGGAATGGAGAGGAATGAAGATGAATGGATTGGAGAAGAATGGAGAGGAATGCAATGGAATGAAATGGAATGGAGAGTAATGGAATGGATAAATAGGAATGGAATGTCATGGAGTGGAATAGGATGGAAAGGATTGGAATGGAATGCAATTGAACGGAATGGAATGGAGAGGAATGGAATGGAATAAGGAGGAGTGGAATGGAGTGGAATGAAAAGGAATGGATTGGGATGGAGAGAAATGGAAAGGAAGGGAAAGGAATATAGAAGAATGTAATGCAATGGAATGGAGAGGAATGGAATGGAAAGGAAAGGTGAGAAATGGA
>NW_007252294.1:4817-5387 GCF_000164805.1 Carlito syrichta | reverse complement strand
ATGGAATTGAGTAAAATGGAATGGAATAGACTGGAGAGGAATGAAATGAAATGGAATGGAAAGTAATGGAATGGAATGGAATAGGATGCAGAGGAATGGAATGAAATGGAACGGAATGGAGTGAAATGGAATGTAAAGGAGAGGAAAGGAATGTAATGGAAAGGATTGGATTGGAATGGAATGGAATATAGAGGAATGGAATGGAGAGTAATGGAGAGGAAAGGAATTGATTGGAATGGGACGGTATGGAGAGGAATGCAACAGAATAAAGGTGAATGTATTGTAATGGAGTGGAATGGAATGGAGAAGAATGTATTGGAATGGAATGGTGAGGAATGGAATGGAGTGGAGTGGAATGGAATGGAATGCAATGGAGAGGAATGGAATGGAATGGAGTGGAGTGCAATGGATTGGAGTGGAATGGAATGGATTGGAATGGAATGGAATGGAAAGGAATGGAATGGAGTGGAGTGGAGTGGAATGGAAGGCAGTGGAGTGGAATGAGATGCAGTGGAATGGAATGGAATGGTGTGGAATGAATGGAATAAAATGGAGAGGAATGGAAAGGAT
>NW_007252294.1:3214-4723 GCF_000164805.1 Carlito syrichta | reverse complement strand
AGGAAAGTAATGGAATGGGAAGGAATCGAGGGGAATGGAACAGAAAGGAATGGTATGGAATGAAGTGGAATGGAATGGAGTGGAATGGAATGGAGACGAATTGAATGGAGAGAAATGGTATAGAATGGAAAGAAATGGAATGGAGAGAAATGCAGTGGAATGGAATGGAGGGGTTTGGAATGGTATTGCATGGAATGGAATTGAATACAACAGAGGAAAGGAATGGAGTGGAAAGAAATGGAATGGTGTGGAATAGAATGGAGAGGAATGGAATGGAATGGAGAGAAATGGAGAGGAATGGAATGGAGAGGAATTGAATGAAATGGAATGGAAAGAAATGTAATGGAGAGGAATGGAATGGAATGGAATGGAGTGGAGTGGAATGGAGTGGATTGCAGTGGAATGGAATTAAATGGAATGAATGGAGAGGAATGAAATGGAATGGAGAGGACTGGAATGAACTGGAAAGGAATGGAGAGGAATGGAATGAGAGGAATGGAATGGAATGGAAAGGAATGGGATGGAATGGAATGCAGTGGAATGCAATCGAATTGAATAGAATACAAAGGAATGGAATTGAACGGAAAGGAAAGGAATGGAATGGAGAGAAATGGAATGGAATTGAATGGAATGGAAAGGAATGGAATTGAAGGGAATGGAGAAGCATGGAATGGAATGGAATGGAATGAAATAGAATGGAATAGAGAGGAATTGAATGAAACAAACAGGAATGGATTGGTTTGGAATGGAAAGGAAAGGAATGGGATAGGTGGACTGGAGTGGAATAGAATGGAATGGAGAGGAATGACATGGCATGGATTGGAGTGGAATGGAATGGAGTGGAATGGAATGGAATCGAATGGGATGTAGAGGAATGCAATGGGGTGTAATGGAATGGAATGAAGAGGAATTAAATGAAATGGAGAGGAATGAAATGGAATGGAGTAGAATGGAGAAGCATGGAACGGAAAGGATGCAAATGGAGAGGAACGGAATGGAATGGAATGGAATGGAAAGGAGATTAATGGAATGGAACTGAGAGGAATGAATTGGATTGGAGGGGAATGGAATGAAATAGAGAGGAATGGAAAGGAGAGGAACAGAATGGAATGGAATGGAATGGAATGCAATTGAGAGGAATGGAATGCAGATGAATGGAATGGAATGGAATGGAAGGGAAGGGAATGCAATAGAGTGGTATGAATGGGGAGGAATGGAATGCAATGGAATGAAGAGTAGTGGAGAGGAATGGAATGGAATGGAGTGGAGTGGAATGGAGAGGAATGCAATGGAATGGAATGAAATGGAATGGAGAGGAATTGAATAGAGAGGAATAGAACGGTTGGAATAGATGGAATGGAATAGAATAGAATGTTGAGGAATAAAATGGAATGGGATGGAATGGAATGGATTGGGATGGAATGGAATAGAGGGGAAAGAAATGAAATGGAGTGTAATTGAAGGGAATGGAATGGAGATGAATGGAATGCAATGCAATGATAGGGAACG
>NW_007252294.1:0-2957 GCF_000164805.1 Carlito syrichta | reverse complement strand
GAATGAAATGGTATGGAATGGAGAGCAATGGAAAAGAAGGACATTGAAAAGAATGGAGAAAAATGGAATAGAATGGAATGGAACGGAATGGAATTGAGAGGAATGAATTGGAATGGAATGTAGTGGAAACGGGAGGAATGTAATGAAGTGGAAAGGAATGGAATGGAGTGGAATGGAATGGAATGCAGAGGACTGTCATGGAATGGAGAGGAATGGAATGGAATGCAGGGGAATGGAATGGAATGGAGTGGATTTGAGAAGAATGAAATGGAGAGGAATGGACTGGAATGGAATGGAGTGTAATGGAGAGGAATGGAGTGGAATGGACTGGAATGGAATCATTTGGAGTGGAATGGAATGGAATGGAGAGGAATGGAATGGTATCGGTTGAAATGGAGAGAAATGGAATGGAATTGAGAGTAATGGTATGGAATGGAATGTAGAAGAATGGAATGTAAAGGATTGGAAAGGGGTGGAAAGGAATGGCGAGGAATGGAAAGGAATGGAATAGAGAGGAATGGAATGGAGAGGAATGGAATGCAAAGAAATCGAGAGCAATGGAATAGAATGGAATGGAATGAAATTGAGAAGAAGGCAATGGAGAGGAATGGAATGGAATGGAATGGAATAGAATGCAGAGTAATGGAATGGAATGAAGAGGAGAGGAATGGAATGGAAGGGAGAGGAATGGAATGGAGAGGAATGGAATGCAAAGAAATCGAGAGCAATGAAATAGAATGGAATGGAATGGAATTGAGAGGAAGGCAATGGAGAGGAATGAATTGGAATGGAATGGAATATAGAGTAATGGCATGGAATGAAGAGGAGTGGAATGGAATGGAGAAGAATAAAATGAAATGGGGAGGAATGGAATGCAGAGGATAGGAATGGAATGGAATGAAATGGAGAGGAATGGAATGGAGTGGAATTGAGAGGAATGTAATGGGGATGAATGGAGTGGAGAGGAATGGAATTGAATGGAATTGAGTGGAATGGAATGGAATGGAGTGGAGTGGACTGTAATGGAATGGAGAGCAATGAAATGTAGACGAATGGAATAGAAATGAATGGAATGGAATGGAATTGAGAGAAATAGAAAGGAATGGAATGGTATGGAACGGAATGGAGAGGAATGGAATGGAGAGGAATGGAATGGAATGTAGGGGAATGGAATGGAATAGGGTGAAATGGACAAGAAAGGAAGGGAGAGGAATGGAATGGAATGGAAGGTATGGGAGAGGAATATTTTGTAATGGATAGGAATGGAATCGTGTGGAATGGAATGGAGTGGAATGGAATGGAATGAAATGCAAGGGAGAAGAATGGAATGGAATGGAATGAAGAGAGGTGGAACGGAATGGAAAGGAATGGAATGGTATGGAATAGACAGGAAGGGAATGGAGAGGAATGGAATGGTATCGGATGAAGTGGAGAGGAATGGAATGGAATGGAAAGAAGAGATATGGATCGGAAAGGAATGCAGAGGAATAGAATGTAATGGAAAGGAATGGAGAGGGGGAAAAAGAATGGAGAGGAATGGAAAGGAATGGAATAGAGAACAATTGAATGGAGAGGAATGGAATGCAATGGAATGGAGGGGAATGGAATAGAATGGAATGGAGAGGAATACAATGAATAGGAATGGAATGGAATGGAATGAAATGGAATGGAGTTGACTGGAAAGAAAAAGACAGGTAGAAATGGAGTGGGATGTAGAGGAATAGAATGAAATGAAGAGGAGAGGAATGGAATGGAGTTTAATGAAATGGAAGAGAGAGGAATGGAATGGAAAGAAATGGAGAGTAATGGAATGCAGAGGATTGGAATGGAAAGGAATGTAGAGGATTGGAACAGAATGGAATGAAATGGAGAGAAATGAAATGGAATGGAATGGTATGGTGTGGAATGGAATGGGGATGAATGGAATGGAGAGGAATGGAATTTAATTGAATGGAGGGGAGTGGAATGGAATGAAGAGGAATGGAATTTAACTGAATTTAGTGGAGTGGAAAAAAATGGAATGGAATAGAATGGAGAGGAATGAAATGGAATGGAATGGAATGTTGAGGAATGGAATGGAATGGAATTTAATGGAAAGGAATTGAGAGAAATTGAAAGGAATGGAGAGGAATGGAATAGAATGGAATGGAGAGAAATGGAATGGAGATGAATGGAATGGAAGTGAATAGAGAGGAATGCAATGGAATGAAGTAGAAATGAATGGAAAGTAGAGGAATGGAATGAAATGGAACAGAATGTAATGGAATGGAGAGGAATCGAATGGAATGGTGAGGAATCGAACGGAATGGATTGGAATTGAATGGAATGTAGAGGCATGGAGAGCAATGGAATAGATAGGAATGGAAATGAGTGCAAAGGAATGGAATGGATAGGTATGTAATGTAATGCAAAGAATTAGAATGGAATGGAAAGGAACATAGAGGCAGGCATGGAGAGGAATGGAATGGAGAGGAATGGAATTTAATTGAATGGAGTGGAGTGGAACAAAATGGAATGGAATGGAATGGAGAGGAATGAAATGGAATGGAATGTTGAGGAATGGAATGGAATTTAATGGAATGGAATTGAGAGAAATAGAAAGGAATGGAGAGGAATGGAATGGAGAGGAATGGAATGGAGATGAATGGAATGGAAGTAAATAGAGAGGAATGCAATGGAATGAAGTGAAAATGAATGGAAAGTAGAGGAATGGAATGGAGCAGAATGTAAAGGAATGGAGAGGAATTGAATGGAAAGCCGAGGAATGGAATGGAATGGATTGGAATTGAATGGAATGTAGAGGCATGGAGAGGAATGGTGGAAAGCCGAGGAATGGAATGGAATGGATTGGAATTGAATGGAATGTAGAGGCATGGAGAGGAATGGAATGGAATGGAATGGAAAGGAATGGAAATGAGTGCAAAGGAATGGAATGGATAGGTATGTAATGTAATGCA
>NW_007252293.1:520012-565279 GCF_000164805.1 Carlito syrichta | reverse complement strand
AAAGAGAGAAGTGAGAGAGGGATAACAGATATACATACCAGCTATCAGGTGAAAACAGTCACAGGATCGGGAAGAAGTGAAGAAAGACACGTAAGAAAGATTGCTAAGGAGTACTGATAGCTACACAAACAGGTCAATAAAATCGAGAGACAGTGTAGGTCAGAAGGTCAACAACAGACGTGATCTAAACTAACAGTTACAATGATAAAATCATAAGTCAAAATAAGCGAAAGGGAGAAGTGCAAGAGGGAAAACAGATATACATACCAACTATCAGGTGAGAGAGAGACACAGGGCTGGGAAGAAGTGAAAAAAGACAGGTAAGAAAGATTCCCAAAAGAATACTGATAGCTAAACAGAGACAGGTCAAAAAAATCAAGAAACAGTATAAGTCAGAAGGTAAACACCAAACGTAATCTAGACCAACAGTTTCAATGATAAAATCATAGGTCAAAATAAGTGATCAGACTAGAGTCACTTCTGTGATCTCCGATTCCAGCCTCTCCCTTTTGTTTTTCGTTGCAGCATAGGGGTAGGGCTTTGTCTCCTGTTTCACACTGTTGCCTTAGGAGCTGAGGTAGTTTGTTGCTAGGTGGGCGGGGCAATGGAAGTCTCTGCCTGGAGAATGGCAAGGCAGTTTAAGCAGGTCTGTTTTTCTCCGCTTGTCTGGGTCCTCTGGCTTGGGGTCTCACGCTGTGTGCCTCAGCCAGGGTGGACCCAGAGTTCCAGAGCTCCAAAGTTCCAAAAGGCAGGCTGTAAATGACGATATAATGTGATGAACATCACATCTCACTTCTGTGATCATCCTCCTAAAACAACATAACCACAAGCAAATCATAACAAAAAATAGACAAATTCCAATTTAGAAAAATACTGCTAAATGCCTGAATAATTCTCCTCAAAACGGGCACAGTATTAAAAATAATAAAATCTGGGCAACAACCACAGTCATGAAGATCTTAAGGCAATATGGTAACCAAATATAATGTGGTATCTTGAATGATCCTGAGACATAAAAAAGGACCATAATTGATAAACTAAGTTTCAAATAAAGTACAAACTTTAGTTAATAATAATATTTCAATATTGCTCCATTCATCATGTTTTAGTTCACTCAGGCTATTATAACAAAATACTGCAAGCTGGGTGGCTCATAAACAACAGACATTTATTGCTCACAGTTCTGAAGCCTAGAAGTCCAAGGTCAAGATCTGTAGATTCAGTATCTGGTGAGGACTCACTTCCTGGTTCATCGATGATGATGACTTCTCGCTGTGTCTTTACATGGTAGAAAGGGTGAGGGAGCTCTGTGGGATCCCTTTTATAAGGTCATTAATCCTATTCACCAAGGACCCACCTTCATGATTGTATTACTGCCCGAATGCCCCACCTCCAATATCCTCACCTTGGAGGTCAGGATTTCAGCATATGAATTTAGGGGGCCACAAACATTCAAACCACATAAAATGGTAACAAATGCAGTATACCAAGGCAAGATGTAAATAATAGGGACGCTGTGTGTAGAGTGTAGGGGAACACTCTGTACTATCTTTGCATTTTTTGGTAAGTCTAACCCTGTTCTAAAATAAACAATTTAAGAAAATAACTCTAAGTGAAGACATAATCAAAGTATTGGATGATATGATGTTTTTATTGCATGCCCCATTGCTTATCACATGTAGAGAAAATGTATATCACTGACTGTAAAATACTGTTTAATACTATAATTGCTTAACTAAATTAAAAATCCCATAGGAAATAGAATGGTGTAATGGACATTGGAGACTCAGAAGGGAGAGTCGACGAAGGGGACCAGGGATGAAAAATCACCTAGCAGGTACAATGTACACAGGTGGGTACAGATAAAGCCCAGACTTTTTGACCCCTATACAATGCATTCATGTAGCCTAAAACCATTTGTAAGCCTTAAAACTATTTGAAATTTTTAAAATACTAATAAAAAAAAATCCGTAAGTAAAGATCCAATATTTAATCCAACTTGTGCTGTTCAAAAAATAAACTGACATATTGTCATGCTTCTAAATCAATCAATAAATCAAGCATTGTCAACCAGGATGTTGACTGGTGAGTTTATGATTATTTATAATGGTGATGATCTAAAGAAGAATAATGAGTTGTTCATAAACACCCACAATAAATGACAGATACTATAAAAGGAAACAGGAATTAAAAATTTGTTCAAAGTTTAAAAACTTTGAAAATGCAGGAGATACCCTTAAGGAAATTGGAACTGGCAACCAATTCTTGATCAAAATCCCAAGTGCCCAGGCCATAGAGAGAAGATAGACAAGTGGGACCTAATCAAACTGACAAGCTTCTGCAAAGTCACAGAAACAATCAAGAGAGTGGGGAGACAGATCACAGACCGGGAAAAAATATTTGCCAACTGTATGTCTGAAAAAGGCCTAACATATAGGATCTACAAGGAACTCAAACGTGCTGATGAGAAAAAAAAAAGAAAAACAACCCCATTACAAAGTGACCAAAAGATATAAATAGGTACTTCTCAAAAGAAGACAAATGAGCAGTCAACAGATATATGAAAAAACGCTCAGCCTCACTAGTCATCAAAGAAACGCAAATTAAAACTATACTGAGAAACCACCTAACTCCAGTCAGGATGGCCATCATCAATAACTCAAAAAAAAAAAAAAACAGATGCTGGAGAGGATTTTGAGAAAAGGAACACTTCTACACTGTTGGTGGGAATGTAAACTAGTACAATCTCTATGGAAAACAGATTGGTGATTCCTAAAAGATCTAAAAATTGACCCTCCATACAATCCCGCAATCTCCTTACTGGTAATATACCCAGAGGAACTCAAATCACTCTGTGAAAAAAATACCTGCACGCATATATTTATTGCAGCATTGTTCACAATACCAAAAACGTGGTACCAACTGTGCTGCCCATTGAAAGAGAACTGGATAAAATTGTGGTACATATATATGATGGAATATTGTGCAGTCATAAAAAAGGACAAAATTGTGAAATTCACAACAACTTGGATGGACCTAGAGTCTATACTACTGAGTGATCTATCACAGAAACAAAGAACCGAGTATCATATGTTTTTGCTTATAAGTGGACCTTGAACAACTATTGCAATACTATAAGAAAAGGATTGGCAGTTAGAGGGAAACTGTCAGCTGTTTGGGGGGGTAGGGCGGGAAGTGAGAATCTGTAAGGAAGTCCACACCTCATCAACAAGATTACCTACATAATGAACATTCATATACCTAACCCTGAATTTACCCTACATCTTTAAAATTAAAATTTTTTTAAAAAAGAAACTTCTGTAGGGTGAAAGTTTTAAAAAAATCATTAGGTTGGTCATGGTGGCTCAAGCCTGTAATCTCAGCGCTTTGAGAGGCTGGGTCAAGAGGACTGCCTGAGCCCAGGGGTTCTAAAACAGCCTGGGCAACTTGGAAAAACCTTGTCTCTATGATACATCAAAAAATTAAGGTCAGGCACGTTGGCTCACGTCTATAATCCCAGCACTTTGGGAGGCTGAGGTGAGAGGATTGCTTGAGCCCACGGGTTCGAGACCAGCCTGGACAATTTGGCAAGACCCAAAAAGCAAAAAACCAAAAATGAACTGACATATTGTCATTCATTTAAATAAATCAATAAATCAAGCGTTGTCAACCAGGATGCTGACTGATAAGTTTATGATTATTTACAGTGGTGATAATCTAAAGAAAAATAATGAGTTGTTCATAAACACCTACAATAAATGACAGATACTATAAAAGGAGGCAGGAATTAAGAATTTGTTCAAAAGTGACCCAGACTCAACTCCTCTTGTGTAGGGTCTGGTGAGTCCCATTGAGATGAAAATGCAGGCAATGCCTCTCATATTTGGTCTAGTTTATGCAATCTTGAAACCTCTCTCTGTGGGACAACATTCACAAGTACCCAACACTACCTAGGATGGGGAAGATATGAGGTCTTGCTATACTGTGTGTATACACCACTCTTCAGCTACATATGCATGCATTTGATTGCACATACACTTAGTTCTATCAATTTGTCTATTCATCCTTCTATCCATGCACCTCTGAGATATTTATAATTTTGCCTCTTATTTATTTAGGTGTGAAAGCCAAAGTACAGCAAGTCTTAGAATATCATTGTTTTCTTCAATGTGATTTCATTATAATGTTGATAAGAAAGAAAAACAAAACAAAACAAAAACTCCTAGATGGAGCCACTATCTGTGTGGAGTTTTCAGGTTCTCCCCATATTAATGCAGGTTTTCTCTGGGTATTCTGATTTCCTCCCACATCCCAAAGATGTATCTGTTAGTTGAATTGGAATGTCTATATGGTCCCAATTGGAATGAGTGTCATAGAGAAGGTGTACATGTGCCTGGTGATGAGATGGTATCTTGACCAACGTTGGTTTCTGCCTTGTTCTTTGAGCTGCCAGGATAGGCTCTAGCCACCTGTAACCCAGAACTGGAATACGTAGGATGAAAAATGAATATAAATTATTGTAAAATTAAAACTCATAATGTCTACGATAATCATTCAAACACATGACAATAAACAATGTGGTAGGGAAATGCTCAGCAAGTGTGCCATATTTGCGATTGTTTCTTTGTGAACTACATGTTAACTGTCCCCTGCTTTACCACCTCTCATAATCTACTGAAACATTTTCTTAACAATGAGAATTAGGCAAAGAGCTTGGAAGCATTGGTAATGGTGTGATAAAAATAAAAATCTTGATAAAGTTAAAATAATTTTAAAAATTGATAGAATTGTAATATTTTTCTTTTCTCACAGAGTTAAGCAAAAAAAGTTCTGAACAGTGATTCAGACAGTAAATAATGTCCTTGAAATATGTGCATTGGATATAGAAAAAGAAGATGAGCATCTTAAGGGGACTACAATATTTGATATGTATAGTAACTTACCCCTTAAAGAATAAATACTCTTTACTCTGTCAATATTAAGAAGACTACTGAAAAATGTCATAAATGGCTATTAAAGAGGCTAGTGTACAAGATGTATACACACAGGGTAACTAAGACTTTAAATTTATTTCGTTAACAATCCTTAAAGATGAAATTTTGAGAAAAGTGGCATAAAGTGATTGACAGCCATATCAAATGCCCCCAAATAACTTTTAAAAATATGTAAACTTGTTCGTGGGATTCCAAAAAGTATCCTAGGAAAGTTATACATTTGTATATGGATGGCATTTCTTTTGCACCACTGTTACAGAGAGGAGTGTATTGTATGACTTTAAGTGATTTTTTGATTGAAATAGATCTGTCACTAGAAATAATAATAAGCGATCTGATTTCTACCATGATTACATTTAGCTTAATTTCAAATATTTCATTTAATCAAAGTTAAAATAATTCAGGATTTGGATATGTGGCTCTTTAAATAAACCTGAATCATGTTATCATTAGACGGTGGTACCACAATGTAAGTCAAAAATATCTACTGCCAATGAACAAAGAGAGCAATAGAAATATGAATTTCAGCCATAAGTATAGATATGTATATATGTTTATATATACATATCTATATATATTATATATATACAAATCTCTCTCTCACTATATATATGTATATTTTTAAGTGTACTGTGTTTTCTTTATTATCATGAATGAAAATACTAATATTCCTAGTGGAATATTCAACTTCTGGTTTTAGGGTTCAGCTGCATAGAACAAATCATGAATGGATGGATTCTGGCAGTAGGTTCAAGCGCGCGCGCACGCACACACACACACACACACACAGACACACAAACACACACACACAAAGGTGTTGCAATATCTGAAATTCAAAGTGAATCCATTGTGAATCCATCCATCCCTGATGCAAACAGCATCCTGAAAATTATTTGAGGAAGCATAGTATTAGAGATTTTAATTGTCTTTAATTTTCTCTGTAGTCCTAAACTCAGAAAAATGATGCTGGGAAGATAGGAAACTGTTAAATATATAGTTTCTCTCAAATTATACAACACCATACCTGATTTCTATATATACTTATTTCATTTGCACATCTGAAATTTCATAATGATTCTAATGGACAGCCCATATGAATGGCATGCAAATAAAATAGATTTCAAAAAAGTATAAGAACTGGAATAATTCATTACACAAAACAAGGATAATAAAAAATTGTAGATGACATCAAATAGGAAAAGTCACTTTAAATTTTTATATATATGTAACTCATTTTATATGTAAAAAGGCTATAATGGAGTACACTTTTTCTTTTTTAACACAAGTGTTCTTATTCACAAAATATCTTTGTAAAAGTTGTTCTCAAAAATAAATAAGGCAACAAAAAAATCTTAAAATAGTTGGTAATTAAAAATAACAATCATAATTATTGAATAAAACAAATTTCAGGGAAAAAATATAATGAATTAAGTGAAAATGAAGGTACAATATATCAAACTTGTGAAATGAAGCTAAATTGGGGCTTGAAGAGAATTGTATAGTACAAAATTCTTACTAAAATGTAAGAAATTCTTAAATAACTAAGCTGAACTCAGTGCCCCTGAAATAGGGACCGAGTGCTTAATTCACAGACACCAACACCAAAAGTACAAGTTATAAAAAGGAGAGTTTTATTAGCCAAGAGCCGGGCCAGTGACCACTTGCCTGCTGGACCTAACAGTCACACTGCAAGGGGCCTCCATTAGCTGTAGGGGCTTGCTTAAATGGGGCAAAACCACATTGAGACTTTCCAAGTGGGCCAAACCCCAACATCCTGGAGGCCTAGGTACTTTTCAAGCAATGCTAGCAGGGTTCACATAGTGGAAAAAAAAGCTGTTAAACAGTTTAACCTAACCAGCAGGTGCTGTTGCCAGTTTCCAGGAAGGGAACTTTTTTAACTGTGCAAAGGCTGAATACATGCTTAACTGAGAAAAAGGTTGAGTTCATGCTTAGTCTAATTTTTGACATTGTTGATGTTTTTTTAAGCCCCCTTCCACACCTCCTCCAGAACAATCTAAAAAAGTGAAAGAAAGGGGCGGGGGGCAAGATGGCGATGGGACAAGTTGATCTGTGAAATCTCCACAAAGATTGGCTGCTGCAGCCGGTACCACACAGCTCACTGCTGCAACCGCAGCTACTGCATTCACAAGGGGTGACTGCTGTGGTCAGTCCCTGGCACTGTACTGCCACCCCGGCTTATGACTCCTGGCTCTGAGGAATTCCTAGCTCCCTCCCCCATCCCAAGTCACCTGCATCACATTGACCTGCAGCGCTGATTCCAAGTGCCTAGCACCGGGCCCACATCACCACCTGTCATAACTGATCAGCTAAAACCCCGAATCTGATCAGCAGAGAGAGAGGATGGGGGAAAGCCAGAGAGGAGCCCATACCTAGTGATGAGCCTCACTGCAGGCATTTTCCAGGAAGAGATCTGCATTGCCCTGTCCAGCTCCACAGCCTCCAACTTGTTGTCTAAGGTAATCTTATCTAACTGGGAGAGACATCAGCCCCACCCCTATGCTGAATCAGTCACAAACGACTCAGGTCTGTGGAGCAGACCTGACAGACAGTAAACCAAGGGAACACAGATCTGATTCTTCCTTCTCCCAAAGTAGGCCTGAGGCAAATGACCCAAGCTATGAACAGCCCTATCTGCCTGTGAGGAGGGCAGAGGGGAGGGGCTAGAGATTAGAGCTGTAAGGACATTGGACATACAGGAAAGACCCCACAGCCAGTCAGGTTCCTTGTTTTGATATCTTTTTTTTATTTTGACTGTTTGTTTTGCTCACTTTTATTTGCTTTTTCATTTAGGTTTTTTCCTCTTTCATTCTGATTTTGGCAACATTTCATACTTGCTTTGATTTTTGTTATTTTACTGATTTTTTTTCTTCTTTCTTCTTTCTACTCTTTTGACTCACTGTTTGTATAGGGGAAGAATACATCAAAGGGAGGATTTTGTTGGACTGTGTTTTGTGTGATTACCTGTATGCTCTAAGTTTTTTGGTTCGTTTTGGTTTCTCTTTTCTGTCTTTGTGTCCCTTTTCATTTGTTAGTTGGTATTTCTGTATGTTTTCCCTCTTACTCTTCTCTCTCTTCAACTTTCCCTTGATTTCCCAGCCTCCTTCTTCCATTATTTTCCTTTTTCTTACCTCACTTTGTTTCAGGGAGTAAACCTAAACCCCCAATGCATGGACAGATTGTAGGGTAGTGGGAAGTGGGTCCCAGGGTGCCCATATACCTGTTTGTGGATACTAGGATCTGCAGATAGATTCTGAATCATAGCTCCCCCCTAATTAAAACCCAACCCAAAAACCAAAAGAAAGACAACAAACAGGAACAACAACAACTCTGTAAAAACCTCATGACAGGGATAAATTCTCACATTTCAATAATTTTCCTGAATGTGAATGGACTAAATGCAGCAATGAAAAGACATAGAATGGCAAAATGGATAAAATATCATCAGGCAACAATATATTGCCTCCAAGAGACTCAACTCACCAGAAAGAACACCCACAGACTCAAAGTAAGAGAATGGGAAGCAAATTTCGGGCAAACAAAACACAAAAGAAAGAAGTTGCGATCTTAATCTGAGACAAAATACCCTTTAAGCTATCAAAAATTTTAAAAAGGTACAGAAGGCCACTACATAATGATAAAAGGTTCAATCTATCAACAAGAAATATCCATCCTAAACATATACGCACCCAACATCATCGGAGTGCCAACTTTCATAAAGCCGCTTCTAAATAAACACAAAAAAGATATTGACTCTAACACTATCATAGCTGGGGACTTTAATACCCTACTCACAACCCTAAACAGATCATCAGGACAACAAATTAGCAAGGAGATCCAGAACTTCAATTTGACTCTTAACCAAAGGGGCTTAATCGACACCTACAGAACACTCCACTCAATGACCACAGAAAATGCATTCTACTCATCACCACATGGAATGTACTCTAAGGGCAACCATATCTCTGACCATGAATCAAGCATAAACAAATTTCATAACATTGAAATTTTGTCATGCACCTTATCAGACCACAGTGGAATAAAAAAAAATAAATATCAACACAAACAAGGTTTCACCAAAACCCACAAAGACATGGACACTAAACAGGATGATACTTAGCAACTCCTGGGTCAACATGGAGATCAGAGCAGAGATGAAAAGATACCTGGAAACAAATGAAAATGAAAAACATCTTACCAAAATCTCTGGGATGCCATGGAAACAGTAGTAAGAGGGAAATTCATATCTCTACAAACACACATGAAGAAAATGGAAGGATCACAAATTAACAACCTAACAAGTCACCTAAAGAAGCTGGAAAAGCAAGGTCATCAAAATCCTAGCTTCAGCAGAAGAATCCAGATCACCAAAATAAAAGCCTAAATCTGGGATATAGAAGACAAAAAGATAATGCAAAAAAATCAATGAAACAAAAAGCTGGTTCTTTGAAAGGATAAACAAAATTGATGGTCCCCTAGCCAGACTGACTAGAAAAAGAGAGAAAAAGACCATATAAACACAATCAGACACAAAAGATGAAGCCATATCTGACCCAGAAGAAATACAAAAGATTATCAGAGACTACTATGTACACTTGTATGGAAACAAACTTGAAAACGTAAGGAAATGGGGGACTTTATGATATCACACAACCTCTCTAGGTTGAAACAAGAAGAAATGGAGATCCAAAGTAGACCAATAACAGTCAAGGAAATTGACTATGTCATAAGAAAACTACCTACAAAAAAAAAGGCCTGGTCCTCAAACTCCATGTCCAAGCAGAAGTCTTCAAGACATACAAAGAGGAACTGATACCAGTCCTACTGATTGAGAAAGATGGAACTCTCCCCAAATCATTTTTTGAAGCTAACATCACATTGATACCCAATCCAGGTAAAGACCCAACAAAGAAAGAGAACTACAGGCCAATATCTTTGATGAACATAGATGCTAAAATTCTCAACAAGATCCTAGCAAACCAGATTCAACAACACATCTCAAAAATCATCCAAGTATGCTACACCCCCGGGATGCAAGACTAGTTCAACATTCATAAGACCAAAAAAGTAATTAATACATCAACAGACATCAAAACAAAAGCCACCTGATTATATTATTAGATACAAAAAAAGTTTTTGATAAAATCCAGCACCCCTTCTTGTTAAAAACCCTTGAATAGCTAGGCATAGGTGGAAAATACCTCAAAATAATAAAAGCCATCTATGAGAAATCTACAGCCAGCATACACCTAAATAGAGAAAAATTGGAAACATTTCCCCTGAAAACTGGAACAAGACAAGGATACCCACTCTCACCCCTCCTGTTCAACATAGTTTTGGAAGTCCCAGCTAGAACAATCAGAGAAGAGAAGGCAATCAGGGGTATCAAAATAGGAAAAGAGGAAGTCAAGTTATTTCTCTTTGCAGACAACATGATTGTATACCTTGAAAACCCAAGAGAATCTGTCAAAAAACCTCCTTGCACTGAAAAAGGTCTTTGGCAAAGTTTCAGGGTATAAAATAAATGTGCAAAAGACAATCTCATTTCTTTACACCAATAATAAACAGACAGAAACCCAAATAAAAAGCACAATTCCATTCACAATAGCGATAAAAATAGAAATATCTTGCCATCTTCCTAACCAGAGACATGAAAGACCTTTACAATGAAAACTACAAAATACTTCTCAAAGAAATCAAAGATGACACAAACAAGTAGAAAAACATCTCATGCTCATGGACTGGAAGAATCAACATTGTTAAGATGTCTATCCTACCAAAGGCAGTCTACAGATTTAGCACAATACCCATCAAATTACCAGCAACATTCTTCTCAGATCCAGAAAAAGCAATACAGGAATTCATAAGGAAACATAAACGACGAGGAATAGCCAGAACAATCCTCAGCAAAAATAAAAAATAAATAAATAAAACAAAGCAAGAAGTACACACTCCCAGACTTTAAACTTTGTTATAAAGCTGCAATAAACAAAACAGCCTGGTATTGGTACAAGAACAGGCATATAGACCAATGGAATAGAATAGAGATTCCAGAAGTAGAACCTTAATTTCTCAACTAACTCATGTTCAACATAGCCTCCTCCACCTAACTCTGGGGAGACGAGAACCTATTAAGTAAATGGTACTGAAAAAACTGGCTGAAGATTCAAACAGGACCCCTATCTATCTCCATATACAAAATTAACTCTAAATGGATCAGAGACCTTAATGTAAAACCTCAAATCAGAAGAACCTTAGAAAATGCAGGAGACACTCTTATGGAAGGTGGAAATGGCAACCAATTCCTGAGCAAAACCTGAAATGCACAGGCCATTAGAGATAAGATAGACAAGTGGGTCCTCATCAAACTGACAAGCTTCTTCAAAGCCAAAGAAACCATCAAGAGAGCAGGGAGACAGTCAACAGACTGTCAACTCCACGTCTGACAAAGGTCTAACATCAAGGATCTACAAGGAACTTAAACATGCTGAAAAGAAAAAAAAAAACCAAACAGCTCCATTATAAAGTGGGCAAAAGATATGAATAGACACTTCTCAAAAGAAGACATATGAGCAGCCAAGAGATACATGAAAAAATGTTCAGCCTCACTAGTCATCAAGGAGATGCAAATTAAAACTACACTGAGATACACCTAACTTCAGACAGAATGGCCATCATCAATAACTCAAAAAATAACAAATGCTGGAGAGGATGTGGTGAAAAGGGAACACTTCTACACTGTTGGTGGAAGTATAGTAGTATAACCTTTGTAGAATCAATGTGGTGATTTCTAAAAGCTCTAAAAATCGAATTTCCATATGACCCCACAATCCCCCTACTGGGAATATTCCTGGAAGAACTCAAATCACTCTATGAAAAAGATACCTGCACACATATGTTTATGGCAGCATTGTTCACAACAGCAAGATCATGGAACCAACTGCACTGCCCATCAAAAGAGGACTGGATAAAAAATGTGGTACATAAACATGGTAGAATATTACACAGTCATAAAGAATAACAAAATCATGAATTTTGCAGCAACCTGTATGGAATTTGAGTTTATAATACTGAGTGATCTTTCACAGAAACAAAGATCTGAGTATCACATGTTCTCACTCATAAGTGGGCCTTGAACAGCTACTGCAATACTATAAAAAAAGAATTGACAGTGGCAGGAAACTACGTGTGGAAGATAGGGAGTTGGGATAAATGGCATTCGATATCTGCCTGGCGAAGTGGGGGCACATCTCTTCAACAAGGGTAAGTGCATAATGAATATTTGCTTACCCAACCCTTAATTGTACCCCATAATTTTAAAATAAATTTTTTAAAAATTCCACTTCAACAAAATGAACTCCATATCATGTCCCAAATTATTTTGCTTCACAAGGATTTTGTTTCCTTAAATACAGTTTGAAAAGAGGAGCTCGCCAACAATTGCTCAAATACCTTTTTCTTTTTCCAATAGTTCTGTGGATTTCACTTAATGACATGATACCAATCTTAATTACAGTCATACATCACTAATGAAGAGGATACATTCTGGAAAATGTGACAAGAGATCTTATCATTGTGCAAACACTATAGGGGGTGCTTACACAAACATAGCACAGCCTACCACATACCTAGGTTATATGGTAGAGCCTGTAGTTCCTAGGCTACAAACTTGTACAGCGTGTAACTGTCCTGAGCATTGTTGGCAATTGTAACACAACGGTCAGTATTTGTGTATTTAAACATATGTAAACACAGTAAAAATATGGCATCATAATCTGATGGGACTACTGACATATATGTGGTCCATCATTGACTGAAACATCGTTTTGTGGTACATGACTTTGTTAACAAATACAAGTAGTGATAAGAATTTGAATTCAAACCCAGTTCTGCCACTTCATACATAGGGGGTTTTAGACAAATTTCTCTATTTCTTTGAACCTCAGCTTGTTCATCTGTGAAACTAGACCAACTGGTACCTGCCTTACAGAGTTAATGGGGAGATGAAAGGAAATGACTGACATAAGAAGTGTAATATACCTAGCAGAGCACCAGGCATTGTATAGGAAGTGGTGGGTTTTTCACAAAAAATCCTTATTTGGTTTTTCTTTGTTTAGAAAACTTACAAAAGTTTTCTTCCCACCATTAATATATATATATATTTTAAGGTGAAAGAAAAATTAATCTAAAATAGGTAGAATGAATTCAATGATAAATAGAAGAACTAAGGAGATAAGTAAATAAATTAAAGCCATAAAAATTGAAAAAAGAAGAAATAAAATTTTCACTGTCACTAATTACCAAAAAATATCAAAATAATAAGTTTCAGTGTAGCATATTACAAAATTCAAGGTCAGCACAAAAATTAATACTATATTTTATACTAGCAAGGCATGCTGGTTCAAGCCTACATGTAATCCCAGCACTTTGGGAGACCAAGGTGAGAGGATTTCCTGAGTCCATGGGTTTGGGACTAGCCTGGGTGACTTGGTGAGACCTCATCTGTATAATAAATAAAAAATTTAGCTGGGCATGGTAGCGTGTGCCTGTAGTTCTGGCTTCTTGGAAGGCTGAGGTGGAAAGATTGCCTAAGCCCAGTGGGTCGATGCTAGGGTGGCCATGAGCCTGCCATTGCACTCCAGCCTGGGTGGTGGAGTGAGATTCCAAGTCAAAAAAACAAAAGAAAAGAAAAGAAAACATAGTACCAAAATATATGTAAGTACTAAACTAATAAACCATAGTGAAAATCTGTATGCAGAAAGTTACAAAATTCTGATGAAAGAATTTAACAAAGATGTAAAACAAACAAACAAAAAGCACCATGTTGGGTAAGTGGAAGACTCAAAATAAGAGAAATACTTCTTTATAAACTGCCTGATAGATTAAACACAATTTAGATCCCTATCAAAATTACAACGTTTTTTGTAAATCTTAGACAAGCTTACCTTACAATTTATGTAGAAAGCAAAGAAACTACAACAGTTAAGAAATAAATAAAAATAAAATAATGTTGGGTGAATCCCATTACCTATTGTAATATTGTCTACACAGCAACAGTAATCACATAAAATGATATAGGTGGTGTGTAGACACATATATCAGTAGAAGTAATAGAAAGTTCTTACATAAATATACCCAACTCATATCAAGAAAGGCGCAAAAGTAATTAAGTAAAGAAAGGATAGACACTTTTTTAAAACAAATTGAGTTGGAGCAATTGAATATCAATAGTAAAAGAAAAAGATCTTGATCCAAACCTAACATCTTATTTTAAAAATTAGCTTAATATAGATCATAAATCTAAATGTAAAATATAAAATTATAAACTCTTTTATGAGAGAACATGAAAGACATTCTTTGTAACTTAGGGTGATTCAAAGAGTTTATAGACTTGACTTCAAAAGCACAACCCATAAAATCTATCATAAAAGATCTAAAAAAGATAGTATGTGAAAGATATCATTAAATCAATGGGAAAAAAAACCCCAAAACAACAAGCAACAGGTTCAAGAAAATATTTGAAAACCACATAACAAACAAATGACTTGTATCTTGAATATATAACAAACTCTCAAGTCAAAAATGGGTAAACACAAAATTCAATCAGAAGGTGGACAAAAGACACTTCGATACGTATGGTGTTCACCATCAATATCTATTAGAGGACTGCAAAGTAAAGCTGCTGTGAGATACCACAACACAATGATTAGACTTAGAGCTAAAATAACAAATATCTGATAATACTAAATGCTGGTGAGCATTCAGAAATATTACTACTGAGGGAAAGCTAAAGCAACATAGCCATGTGGAAATTAATCTGACAGTTTCTTGAATACCTAATCCTATACATATTATACACTGTTGTGCATTTATCTCAGAAAAATGAACACTCATGTCTACAGAAGACCTGCACATGAATGTTTATTACAACTTCTTTTTGATAATATTTGAAAAGTAGGAAACAACTCAATTGTTACTTAATGTGTGAATATTGTAGCTTATCCACACAATGGAGAAAATAAATAACAGTAACTTCAAAAGGAAGGAATAAACTATTGATACAGGCACTAACTTGTGTGGATTTTAAGGGCGTTACACTCAATTAGAGCAGCCAGTTTCCAAAGGTGATATACTGTGAAGTTCCACTTATATAGTATTCTTGAAATGACAACATTCTAGAGATGGAGAATTGATTATGTCTTTTCAGGTTTTAGAGGAGATGGAATATGCCTATAAGGGAGTTACACAAGGGAATTCCTTCTTGATGTTGGCACAACATCTTGATTGTAATGAGGGTTATATAAATCATACATGTGATAAAATGCCATAGAATTTTACACAATTACTTTTTTTAAAAAATCCAAAAACTGGTGAAATCTGAGTATCATTTCTGTAGAGTAGTTAATCGTACTATTCCACTATCAATTTCCTAAGGTTTTAAATGTTATTTAACAAACACATAACAATTGTACATATTTGTGTGGTACAGAGTGATATTTCAATACATGTATAGAATATATAATGATAAGTCAGGATAACAAATATATCATGACAAACATTTATCATTTCTTTGAATCAGAAACATTTAAAATCTACTCTTCTAGCTATTTAAAAACATATATAAATTGTTGTTAAATATATCACCTTATGGTGCTATAGAACACTAGAACTTAATCCTCCTATCTAGCTTGAATTTTGCATTATTTAATAAATCTCTCCCTATCCCCCACCAGTCCCTGCCTTTGGTAACCACATTTTACTCTCCATTTCTATGAGACCGACTTTATTAGCATCCACATATGAGTGACAACTTATGATATTTGTCTTTCTGTGCCTGGCTTATTTCACTTAGCACTATGTCTTCTAGGTTCATCTATGTTACTATTAATGGCAAAATTTCACCTTTTCCAAGGCTAAATAGCATTTCATTGTGTATTCTATATAGCACATTGTCTTTATTCGTGTGTTTGTGAACATGGGTTGGTTTCATCTTTTGGCTACTATAAATAATGCTGCAATAAACATAAAAGTATACTTATATCAGAATAATTCATATTCTGATTTCATTTTCTTTAGGTATATACCCAGTTGTGGAATTGCTGGATCATATGGTGATTCTATTTTTAGGTTTTTGAGGAACATATATACTTTTTTACATAATAGATGTGCTACATTACATTCCTACCAATGGTGTATAAAAGTTTCCATTTCTTTGCAATGTATTATGATTATGTAAACTGTCACCATTAGTCAAAGGTGGATGATGGGTTCACAAGATCTCTCTATGCTAATTTTGTTACATCTGTGAGTCTACACTATTTCAACATAAGGAAAGTTTATAAAATATTTAGAACTACCAAAAAAGCAGATGGGACTACAGACACACACCATCATGCGAGGCTAATTTTTTTTTTTTTTTTGAGTTGGAATCTCACTCTGTCACCCAGACTGGAGTGCAGTGGCCGCTCCCAGCCACCACAGCCTCGACCTGCTGGGCTCCAACGATCCTTCTGCCTCAGCCTTCCAAGTAGCGGGAACTACAGGCACGCACTACCACACCCAGCTAATTTTTTTGATTTTTGTAGAGATGCGGTCTCACCAAGTTGCCCAGGCGGGTTTCGAACCTGTGGGCTCAGGCAATCCACTCACCTCAGCCTCCCAAGGCACGGGATTACAGGCTGAGCCACCAAGCCCAGCTAAGGCTAATATTTTTGATTACCTTTTATTAAAAAATATTTTTTATTATAGGAATGTGGGGTACAAGTGAGGATTAACTTCATAAATAGACTGCATGCAAGTGAAGTTTGGACTTCTAACTGGCCCTCATTTCCCCCTGGTAAGGACCTAAGTACCCTTTGTGTTGTCATGTGCCTTCCACCCTCCTCCCTCCCTCCCTCTCCTAGCAGTACCCAGTGACTGCCAGTTTCTTCCTCCCTTGTGCTAATTGTGGCCAACATTCAAGGTCCACTTATGAGTGAGAACATGTAGTGTTCAGTTCTTTTTTCTGTGATAGTTCACTTAGTATGATTGTCTCCAACTCCAAAACTTAAAAAAATGATTATTTTTTCCTTTCATTTTGTTTATTTCTTTTCACAAAAACCTATTCAGATAATAACATGAGAATGAAATGGTGATCTGGCTGTTGCCTGTCTTTTTCCAGTAGACTAAGTTGTACCTGTTATTTAAACTAAATTTTAGAGTAGTTGATAAGTAAAAAACAACGTGAATTGATGGCTGCCAAAGACTGTGATTTTCTTAAGTGTATGAATTTTAGAAACCCATTGTTGGAAACATTCTCTAACAGTAATATTCATCTAGGGTCAATATTGGGGTCTGCACATAGGATAAAGTACTGAAAAGTGAAATGTCGTTAAATTTTCTGACTGTGAAAATGAGTATAATATCCTCAAGTTACAACATATTGCATAATACACAATAAAATGTATAGGAGAGGCACTGAGTCACAGACATATTACTGGCATGAACTTGAATTCATGCTCCTGAGTTCAAATGCTCAATATCTTGGCTCAAAAAACTCTATATTTTTTAAAGATAGCCAATATTTTAATCTTTGTTGGCCAATAGATTACAAACTCTTTCAGTTTAGCATGAAAGTAGCCATACATAGAAAATTAAAACAATGAGTATGAATGCAAGAAAGGAAAATAACTTATGTCTGAGGAATGCAAATATTTTTAAATTATTAAATCAGGGCAGAAATTAAAATGAAACAACAATCACGTCCTTCTCTCCCTTTTGGGATGTGTGTTCACCGCTGGAAACTTCTTGCTATTGCTGCAGGTGGCTATAAATTAGCCTGGTATTGCCACACTGGATACTATAGCATAAAAATGTATAAGCACTCACTAACAATCACTAATCAAAGTTATTTCTATATACCAGTGAGAATTTCTGACAAATAACCTTGCATCAGCTCACTTCCTGCTGCTAAAAATCCACTTATGGGCTATGGCTGCTGCCATGTTTCCTGGCTTTGGCCCCCTTCCCTGCTTGGGGAGGTGAATCTCCTCTCTCTCTCTCTAATTTATAAACTATATTTTCCAATGTAAAAAAAAATCCACCTATAAGTGCTACTAATAGGAACATATATTCAGGACAACTTAAATTCATGCTCTTGGGTTGCAATGCAAAGCATCATCCAAAAAAATCTCTATTTATATTCATTTTGCCTCAACTTTTTCCTTTTAGGTCAACAGTTTTATTCATGGGCTGTAGAAAACAGGCAACAGTATGGATTTGGCCCATGGGTAATGGTTTGCCACACTCTGCATCACTTCATATGTATAATTTCCATAGATGTTCATCTTAGTATATCCTGAAATTGATTTTCATAAACTATCTCACACTATAGACACCACAAAAAAAATTTCAAATGGTGGAAAGCTTATAAACTATATTTAATACTTACTTCCTCATATTTGTTTATGGTGACTTTCAATTTTAAACTATTCTTTCTCATCTTTGTTCCATGAGACTGTTAGCATGACAGTTAATGTAACATTTTTGTCATTTTTTCTCATGTACCTATAGGTGATAATGGCATCAGGAGACAGTGCAATTCCATCTTCTCCATGACATTACATTTATCAACATGGAAGAAAACTGACCAGGCTTTCACATTAATTTTTCTCCTAAAAACTCATGATACTTTTAGGACATGTTGTTTCTTCCAGTCAAATTCCTTTTTCTATTTAGTGTTACTGAAAGTCTAAATGAATTGATAGACTATGCACACCACATGATGGACTTATAAATTAAGTTGTTTCATTTTAGTAAAGTAAACCAATATCAATTTCATATGCAGATACTCAAAGAAACCATGTTTATCATTGCATCAGTTGATAAGCAGAGTAATGTTAGTTAAGGTTAAAAGTAGACAATATGGAAGTGTAATGGTTAGAGAAGGAATTTTAACCAAAACACTATAAAGGTATTTTTATTACTTTCTATAAATGTTTAAGCTTATAACACATTTGGAAAGAGGAAGAAGTATTTCTGAATGTCACCAAGAATGTTAGTGTCGGGGCTCAGAAGGCTATATCCCAAAATATGACACTTTGTACATGCAGAACTGAACAAGGAGCCTCAAGGTCTTTCTGGCAACCTCTCATTTTTGTCTTTTAATCCTATGTGCCCCCCAAAGCATAGGATAAAGTTATCCTCTGAAGTTCCTTTACCTGCATAAATTCAGATCCCATCAAAGAAGAGAATTACCTTCTCTGTGTTTTCATTAATTAAACTCATATTGCAAGAAGAGTGAAGTCTGTCAACACACCTGGACAGACTTTCATCATGCCATTGACTTCTCTGAGGGCCCAACACTTTGTCCCAGACCAGTGTATAATTGTCAAGACAATTGAATTCCCCTAAAAATCATTTACTACTCACCAAGATCATCTACACTTCCTCATCACCCTTTGCCTTAGAAATTAAGGTCTAGAAGCCTGTGCATCATGTTGGAATATCGGGCAATTATCTCCTACAATTCTCCCATGCTGTGCACATTAAAATAAATTTGTGGCCAGGTGTGGTGGCTCAGCCTGTAATCCCAGCACTTTGGGAGGCTGAGGTAAGAGGATTGCCTGAGCCCCAGGGGTTCGAGATCAGCCTGGGAAAATTGGTGAAACCTCATCTCTACAAAAATCACTCAAAAAAAAAAAAAACCTAGCTGGGCATGGTGTTGTGCATCTGTACTTCCAGCTACCTGGAAGGCTGAAGGAGAAGGATCACCGAAACCCAGCAGGCTGAGGCTGTGGTGGCCAGGAGCGTGTCACTGTACTCCATCCTGGGCAAAAAGAGGGAGACCGCAACTAAATAAATAAATAAATAAATTTGTATCCCTTTTCTCCTATTAATCTGCCTTATCCTTCTTGTGAGTTCATTATTGAGTGAACTTTCCAATGATAAAGGGGAAGTTTCCTTGGCCCAAGAATGTTGTGGTGTATCATTAATGTGCTGCTCCTGGTTACAATTAGTATAATTCATTTGTAGGACTTTTATTAATACAAGATAATTGACTTTTAAGATTATAGTTAAAAGAAATACCTTTAACTCTCATGGTTTGGAAAATTATCTTGTTTATAATGTCTTTTGTTATAAGAAAATGTAATCTAATTTTGTTTTACTTTATGCTATTATTTGTTGTTTTGAGAAAAGAAGTCTCTAGAAAAACTTCAAATGCATGTATTTTCTATCTTCTAAAAATTCTTACCCTTTTGTTTTTTATTTTTTGAGCTTTAAGCCATTATGAATTTGCTTTTGTATATAATTTGAGCTAGAATATGCTTTTAAAAATATGAAAAAGCAAGGGGAGAGGTCGGGAAGATGATGACTGAGTCAGTTGGACTATGTGAGTCCTGGTGTGAGTGAGTGAGTGTATGGAGAATTTTGAGTATGTACTGGTGAGTGAGTGGGCATGTGAGTGGCTGACTGAGTGAGGACTAGGAAGCTAGCAGCCAAGGTTCTCCTGGTATAGCAACTGGTGCTGCAGTGCTTGGCTTGGATACTAGCAATTCCCGGGATGCAGAAGCCGAGTGTCATTTTTTTTTTTTAATCAATAAAACCCTTACTGGGAAAAAAATGCTGGGAGAGACTGACTAAGTGAGGACTGGTGAGCAAGTGACCAGGACCCTTCTGGTGCAAGAGCTGGTGCTGCAGCTTCTCTGCTTGGTCCCTGTCTCTTCTCATGTCACAGAAGTCAAGTGCCATTTTTTTTAAACAGACAAAATTTTTCCTGTGAATAAGTAGCTGGGTGATGGAGTGAGACTTTGACTCAAAAAAGACAAACAAAATAAAGAAGTGGTGTGGAGAGACTACCGGCCCCAGGTTCTGCCTCACCACTGCAGCAGGAGAGACCACCGACTCCAGGCTTTAGCTCACCACTTCAGTGCCTGACTGGGAACTGGCAGCAGGGGCTGTGGAGGAACCTCAGAGGCAGAGTCCCACTGAAGAGGACAAGGGAGGCACCTTGTCACCATCTTGAAGGCGGGGCAGGAAAGTACTCTAACTTGCTCACCACAGAGCAACAGACCCGATCTTTGTGACTGGCAATTCAACTCCTCAGAGTTTGATTGTGACCCAGAGGTAATATCCTGAAAGCATAAACTTCAGAAGGACCTGACGAGTGCTGAGTCCCAGGCGTCTCACCCCCTACCCTGATACAGCCACAGGACAAAGGTTGTGACCAGAAAAGGACAAGGAAGGACACCAAAGAGATCAGTGGTAAGTCCAGAGCTGACCCAAATCCCCTCCTCCCCAGCAATCCTCTGAACATCAGACCCACACAACTGGGCCATGACTGAGAGGGACAAACCCAGGTGGAGCCTGGACATCAGTCACAGTAAAGAACTCCATTCCAGGATAAGCCTGGCTGGGGCACCCCCCACAAGTACATACCTGGGGAAGAGGCAATCCCACACATTCCCACCAGAGGGGATCTTCCTAACCATATGAGAATTGGAGGGGAGGACTCTAGTCCTACCCACACCCACTGTCCCTCCTTCTTCCCTGCTCCTGACTGGGGGGACAGTGAAAGAAGTGGCAGCTCTGCAGGAAAAGCAGACTAGATGAACAATTAAAGAGCCTGCAAAAAGAACACAGGGTTTTTTTTTATTTTTATTTTTTTAATTTAAAAAAATTACCTGTTTTTAGTTAGTTCATCCATTTAAAAAATATTTTTCCTTTGTGTATGAATGTGTATATGAGGGCTTGATCTGCAATCCCCATTTTTCTCTTCTTTTTCTTTTCTTCTTCTTTCTTCTTCTGTGTTTTGTTTTCTGTTTATGTGTGTATGTGAATGATTGAGCGTTCATGTTTCAATTTTTTTTGCTGTTGGTTTGTCTTTGGTCTGCTCTTATTTTTATTTATTTATTTTTTTTAGTTCAAGGTGTGTGTCAGAATATATGTGAGGGTTCAATCTAAATTCCTTTTTTTTTCAGGTTTTTCTATTTTCTTCTCCATTCATTTTGCGCCAGGCATTGTGTGTATGTTTAGTTTTCTTAGGTTTTTTTGGTTGTTTGTTTTGTTTCACTTTGTTGCTATTCCAGTTTTTTGGAGTTGTGTGTGTATGTCTCTGTGTGTGTGTTCAATTTTTTTTTTGTTTGGTATTTGTTTTCATTGTTCTGTTTTCTTTTTTTTTTACTTTTCTTTTTCAAAAATTCTTGTACATCTTATTTCATTCTATTTTGCTCTTTGCTCCTCATTGCTGTCACTGTATCTCAGACACAGGGGTAGACACACATACCCACTGCATCATCATATAGAGTGGTGGTGGGGAATGGGTCTCAGGGAATGCATACCACAATCAGTGAACATTGTAATTTGCAAGTAGTTTCTGAATCCTAGTTCCCTATTCCCTACCTTATTCAACGTTCAAAACTATAAGAGACAGCAAAGTTTCCCACCCACAGTCCTGTTTCAGAATAGAACAAATCTAAAGCCTGGGACAGGGAAGAATAAAGGTCTGGGCAAACATCAGAAGGGAAGTCCTCTCATACTGACACAATAAAAAAACTAAAGAGAAAAGCAAGAGCTCTATCAAAAATGAGGAAAAACCAGCCAGACTTGGTGACTCAACCTGTAATCCTGCACCTTTGGGAGGCTGAGGTGAGTGGATTGCCTGAACCCATGGGTTTGAGACCCACCTGGGCAGTGAGACCTCATCTCTACAGTAAATCAAAAAATCAGCCAGGCATGGTAGCACATGCCTGTAATTCCAGCTACTTGGAAGGCTGAGGCGGAAGGATTGCCAGAGCAGGTCGAGGCTGCAGTGGCTGGGAGCGGCCACTGCACTCCAGTCTGGGCGACAGAGTGAAACTCCAACTCAAAAAAAAAAAAAGAGGAAAAATCAAAGGAAGACCATGGGCAATTTCAGGTGTAACAAAGAGAAAACTCCTGAAAAATTAGACCTGAGAGTCCAAACAATGGAATTCACCAAAGAGCGGCCCCAGAATACTACAGGGATTAGGGAATGGATGGAAAGAGTGAATATGACTCAAGAAAGACAAGATGCAACATTGGAAGAACTTATAATAGAGATTTTGGCCATAAAAAAATTTCATCCAGGAAATAAATAATAAGATGACAAGCATGGAAAGTAGAATTGATCTAGCTGAAGACAGAATCTCAGAACTTGAAGAACAGAACATGGAATTAACCCAATCTGTAAAAAACATAGAAAGAAAATTCAGAAGAAAAGAACAAAGCCTACAAGAGGTGTGCAATTATATCAAGAGCCTGAACCTATGCCTGATTGGTCTTCCAGAAGAAAGGGAAATGGGCAACACCTTGGAGCAAGTATTACAGGAGATAATCGAAGAAAACTTCCCCATCTCACTAGAGATGTGACCAACCAAACATAAGAGATACAGAGAACCTCCACAAGACAACAAATGAGAAGATAAACCACTAGACACATAGTAATTTGCCTACACAAAGTAGGAACAAAAGAAAAAAATCCTAAAGGCAGCAAGAGAGAAAGGTCAGACTACCTCCCAGTACAATCAGAACAGCAGCAGACCTATTGATAGAAACACTACAAGCAAGAGGGACTGGAGTCCAATATTCAAAATCCTCAATGATAAACAATTTCAATCAAGAATTTCCTATGCAGCCAAGCTCAGCTTCATCAGTGATGGGGAATTAAAATCCTTCCCAGACATTCAATCCCTAAGACATTATGCAGCTTCCAGACCAGCTCTACAGGAAACACTAAAAAGGTATTAAGCACAGAAGAAAGAAAAAAAAGAATGACCACACACTTCCCAAGAGAACAACAGAGCACAGAATCAAAATAGATACGGCACAACAAAAAACGTGAAAACACACACATACATCAAACCCAAAGCCCCACCCCCCATAAAACAAGTAAACAAACAAGCAAACAAAAAAACCCAAGCCAGGCTTGGTGGCTCAGCCTGTAATCCCATGCTTTGGGAGGCTGAGATGAGTGAACTGCCTGAGCCCATGGGTTCAAGACTCAGCTGGGCAACTTGGTGAGACCTCATATCTACAATAAATCAAAAAATTAGCTGGGTGTGGTAGCGTGCACCTGTAGTTCCAGCTACTTGGAAGGATGAGTAGAAGGATCACTGGAGCCCAGCAGGTCAAAGCTGTGGTGACTGGGAGCAGCCACTGCACTCCAGTCTCGGCAACAGAGTGAGACTCCAACTCAAAAAAAAAAAAACTTTATAAGAACTTAATGACAGGGATAAACAATAACATTTCAATAATGAGCATGAATGTGAATGGACAAAATGCACCACTGAAAAGACACAGAAGAGTAAACTGGATGAGAAACCATGACCTGATTATTTGCTGCATCCAGAAAACTCATCTCACAACAAGGGATGCACACAGACTAGAAGTTAGAGGATGGAAAATGAGTTTCCAGGCAAATGGATGACAAAAGAAGGCAGGAGTCATGATCTTAATGTCAGACAAAACAACCTTTGAGAATCAAAAATTAAAAAATGCGCAAAAAGACACTACATAATGATAAAAGGTTCAATTCATCAACAAGAAATATCCATCCTAAACATATATGCACCCAACAAAGGAGCACAAGTATTTATAAAGCAACTACTAAGTAAACTAAAAAAAGATATTGACTCTAACACTATTATAGCAGGGAACTTGAATACCTACTAACAGCCCAAGCTAGATCATTGAGGCAAAAATCAACAGTCAGATACAGAACCTAAACTTGACACTCAATCAAATGGACTTAATAGATACCTACAGATTATTTCACCCAACAACCACAGAATATACATCCTGCTTATTACCACATGGAACATACTCCAAGATTGACTACATCCTTGTCCATAAATCAAGCATGAACAAATTCCATAGGGTTGAAATCTTGCCATGCACATTCTCAGACCACAGTAGAATAAAAATAAATATCAACACCTACAGCATTTCCCCAAAACTCACAAAGACATGGACACAAAACAGCATTATGCTGAACAACTACTGAGTCAACACTGAAATCAAAGCAGAAATTTAAAGATTCTTGGAAACAAATGAAAATGAAGAAATATCTTACCAAAACCTCTGAGATGCCATGAAACCAGTCATAAGAGGGGAATTTATACCTCTATGGGCATACATCATGAATATGGAAAGATCACAAGTGGAGAGCCTAACAAATCACCTAAGTGAGCTAGAAAGAGAAGACCACCAAATACTCAACTTTAGCAGCAGAATCCAAATCACCAAAATGAGAGCTCAAATACAGGATAGAAGACAAAAATATCATAGAAAATATCAACAAAACAAAAAGCTGTTTCTTTGAAAGAAATAATAAGATGATGGACTCAGCCAGAATGACCAAGAAAAAGAAAGGAGAAGCCCAAGTAAACACAATCAGAAATACAAAAGATCAAATCACAATTGACCCTGAAGAAATACAAAAGATTTTCAGAGATTGCTATGTACACCTATATGGTAACAAACTTGATAACCTAAATGAAATGAAGGACTTTCTGACATTACACAATCTTCCCAGGTTGAATTAAAAAGACACTGAGACACGAAATAAACCAAATGACAATCCAGAAAATTGACTCTGTCATAAGAAAACAACTTACAAAAAAAAACCCTGGACCAGATGGCTTTCCAGCAGAATTCTATAAAATGTTCAAGGAGGAGTTCAGATCAATCCTACTGAAAGTATTTCAGGCAATTGAGAAAAATTGAATTCTTTCCAAATCATCTTATGAAGCAAACACCACACTGATACCCAAACCAAGTAAATATACACCCAAATATCTCTTGTGCACACAGATGCAAAAATTGTCAAAAAGATTCTAGCAAATCAGATCCAAAAACACAGCTCAAAAATCATCCACCATTACCAAATAGGCTTCATCCCCAGGATGCAGGGCTGGTTCTACATTTGCAAGACCATGAATGTAATTAAATACATCAACAAGATGCAAAAACAAGAACCACGTGATTATCTTATTAGATGCAGAAAAACTTTTGATAAAATCCACTATCTCTTCTTGATATAAACACCTAGGTATAGAAGGAATAAACCTGAAATGGTAAATGCCATCCACGATAAACCCACAGCTAACATATTGCTAAATCGACAGAAACTGGAAACATTTCCCCTGAAAACTGGAAAAAGACAAGTCTGCCTGCTCTCACCCCTCTTGTTCAACATTGTGCTAGAAGTCCTAACTAGGGCAATTAGATAAGAAGGAAATCACGGCTATCCAAATAGGAGTAGAGGAAGTTAAGTTATCCCTCTTTGCTGACTATATGTTCCTATACCTTGAAAATCCAAAAGAATCAGTCAAAAACTTGCTTACATTGATAAAAGACTTTGGCAAAGTCTCGGGGTACAAAATAAATGTGCAAAAGACACATAGTTGCATTCCTATACCCCAACAACAAGCAGACAGAGAACCCAATAAAAAGCACAATCCCATTCACAATAGTCACACAAAAAAATGAAATACCTCAGCAGAGAACCGGAACGCCTTCATAATGAGAACTACAAAACACTGCTCAATGAAATACAAGCAAATACAAACAAATGGAAAAATATCCCATGCTCATGGTTAGGGAGAATCAACATTGTTAAGATGTCAATCCATCCTACCCAAGGCAATCTACAGATTCAACACTATACCCATTAAAATACCAACATCATTCTTCTCAGATCTGGAAAAGACAATACAGAAATTCATATGGAAACATAAATGACCACAAATAGCCAAAACAATCCTTAGCAAAAGAAACAAAACAGGAGGTATCTCACTTCCAGGCCTCAAACTTTATTACAAGTCTACAGTAATCATAACAGTCTGGTATTGGTACAAAAACAGACATATATAGATCAGTGAAACAGGATAAGTATTCTGGAAGCAAAGTCTCAATTTCTTAACTAACTTACCTTTGACAAAGCCTCCAACAACAACCACTAGGAGGGAGGAGAACCTATTCAGTAAATGGTGCCAGGAAAACTGACTGATCACATGCAGGACCCCTACCTCTCACCATACACACAAATTAAGTGGATCAAAGACCTAAACATAAAAGACTCTTCTAAGAGTCTATAAAACTCTTAGAAAACGCAGGAGACACTCTTATGGAAATTGGAACTGGCAACCAATTCCTGATCAGAACCCTGAGTGCCCATACTACAAGAAAGAAGATAGACCTGTGGGACCTCATCAACTGAAAAGCTTCTGCAAAGCAAAAGAAACCATCAAGAGAGCAGGGAGACAGCCCACAGAATGGGAAAAAATATTTGCCAACTGTATATCTGACAAAGACCTAACATCTAGGATCTACAGGGAACTCAAACACACTGAAAGGAAAAACAAAAACAGTCCCATTAAAAAGTGGCCAAAAGACATCAATAGACACTTCTTAAAAGAAGATATACAGGTAAGCCAACAGACACATGAAAAAGTGCTCAGCCTCATTCATCATCAGAGAAATGCAAATCAAAACCACATTGAGGTATCACCTAATCCCACTAACAATGGACATCATTAATAAAAAAAACAACAGGCCTGACGATGATGCAGAGAACGAGGAATGCTTCTATAATTTTGGTGGGAATGCATACTAGTGCAACTTCTTTGGAAGACAGTGTGGCAATTTTTGAAAGAACTAGAAATTGACTTTCCACATGACCCAGCAATTACCCTATTGGTAATATACCCGGAGAAGCTCAAATCATTGTTCAAAAAAGATACCTGCACACGTATATTTGTTGCAGCTCTATTCACAATAGCAAAAACATGGAACCAACCTTGTTGCCCATCGAAGCTGAACTGGATTTAAAAAATGTGGTACATATACACAATGGAATATTATGCAGTCATAAAGAATGACAAACATATGGACTTTGCAGTAACTTGGATGACTTTAGAATCTATCATACTCAGTGATCTATCACAGAAACAAAGAACAGAGTACCATATGTTCTCACTCATAAGCAAACTTTGAACAATTATCATAATACTGTAAGAAAAGGATTGGCAGTTGAGGGAAACTGCCAGGGGAGGGAAGGGCATGCCTCATCAACAAGGGTACCTGCATAGTCAAAATTTGTGTACCTAACCCTGCATTGTACCCCACATCTTTAAAAAAACAGAAAAAGCTATTGTACCAAGCCCAATTACTTTGCATACCAAGCTCTCTCTTCTATTTCCAATACTACTTAGCTGACATTGCAAATGTTTTCGGTGAGTTTCTATTTCTGTCTCCCTCCTTTTTCCCTCCCTTCCTCCTTCCCTCAGTCCCTCTGTCCTTCTCTATCCCTCTCCTCTTTCTCCTTGATGAACTGCTCCCTGATTTGATATTAATACATTTCAAGCCTTAACATATTTAAGATGATTGCTTTTTAGCATACCCTGGTAATCCTATATATATTTTTACACTTTTGCAAAAATGAGACACTCCCTATTCTTTCTACATTCTCTTATTCTAAAACTTTTAATGCACACACATAGGGACATGACATAATATATTTATACAATTGTAGCTTGTGGTTTTCCATCTGAACACAATTTATATGAGAAAAATACTTTTTAAAAATTTCTCCATAAAGGCAAATAAAACAAGACAGAAGCAGGGGCTCATTGGGCATATTATTTTATATGAAAAACTCTACAAGGTAAACATTTATGAGCAGAAATGTGAAATCAGTTGAAAAAGTCAAGCGTGTGTACATCTGAAGGAAGGGTACTCAGGCAGTGAGAAAAGCATTTTTGAAAGACATCATGGATCCATAAATTAAAACCCAGTAAAAAACCTACACTTCAGAAAATAATTTCCAAATGAAGTCTGGAGCAGATAAACTAGGTGTTTACAGAAATTTGGATGAATTTGATAGAGAAAAGCTAGGAAGATATGCAGACATTAGTTGAAGAATTATTAGTTGATATGATATAATTATCGCAGGTTGAGATATTCTAAGCCAATATCTTTAGCAAATGAATGGATTCCAGAAGGTCTCTGGGAAACGTCCTAAATAGTACAATGCAAGATTGACACCCTGTATGAGATTGGTAGAAAATATCTTTTGGTTTTTATCACTCAGCTCTTAATCATATGGGTGAGTGAGGGATGCAGGATCATTGTTTGAAACATAAATTTATTTCCTTTTTTTTTTTTTTTATACTATGGACAACGGCACAGGCACCCCCCAAAATAAGTGTATGTTAAAAAAAAATACACCGGGTCTAAGAATAAAGAGAACAAAAACTAAGAAGATGCATTCATATATATACTATTATGGCCATTTAGGATAGTAGGAAAGCAAGAGACCAATTTAAGAAACAGATCAAAATGCTATTATTATGTTTTTTTGTTTATCTGAATCTTCTGGAAAAGACAGAAAGTAGAGCAAGAGAATGATTCAAAGTCTATGATGATGCTTTGGAGAAGAACTTCTTATATCAATACTGCAGATTCTTATACTCATCTTACCTGACATTTTTTTTATCATCAAATCATTTTTAATTATTACTGAGGAGAGAAATAAATATCACTTGCCTAAAGGTATATTTGGAAAAAATTAAATAAGTAAACATAAGCATATAAAATTGTGTCTCAAAAAGTTGATTTTGACCTGCCTGGGCAACTTGGCGAGACCTCATCTCAACAATAAATAAAAAATTAGCCGGGCGTGGTAGTGCGCGTCTGTAGTTCCAGCTACTTGGAAGTCTGAGGCAGAAGGATCACTGGAGCCCAGCAGGTCGACACTGCAGTGGCCAGGAGCGGCCAATGCACTCCCATCTGGGTGACAGAGTGAGACTCCAACTCAAGAAAAAAATAAATAAACAAAAATAAATAAAAAACTCTCATTAACCCCATAGGATTTATAGAGATAGGAGAAATGTTTTCCTACCTTTAAATGTCAAAAGTTAGGAAAGAAGGACAATTGCATCTTTCCACGGTCATTTGGGGAAAGAGTTGAGTCAATGAATTTGCAATGTTACAGATCACACAGTCTTATACAGATATAAGATATTAAGGGAAGAGAAACATTCACAGAATTTGACTGTATAGCTCGTTAACTTCAAATAATGTGATTGAGCATATAGAGATGGTGTCACCTTAGTGACTCCAAATAGGTTGCTTTGGAGGAAGAAAGATAATTGTATCTTTGGAGGAAGAAAGATAATTTTCTTTTCTTCCTGAGATCATAGTTTTAGAGTAATGAACAAATTTTTGAGATTAATTTATGACTTCACCCAAACTGGGGGAGGTGTCTGAATCCTTGATTGGACAGTTATGAATGAAACATATAACAGTGTGAAAACTGGAGATATTAGTCTTGCAAATTGGCTGTTGTAAACTGTTAATTATGTTTTGTCCCTGTTGTTAAAAATGACAGTCATTTACTCTTAGAGTTCCCATTCCCCATTCTTCACCTAGATTTGAGCTCTCTCCTAATATTTAATATTTGTAAAGAATCATAAAGATGCTTTGCTCTTTATATAAGCTTATAATGATGAATAGTAAGCTGACTTAAGTGTCAATAAATTGACTTCCCCATTTTCCTGAAATAACTTTGCTACTGTTATGACTAATCTGCTGGCTTCCTTTATAGATCAATACAGCAGCAAATATACAGTTGTTGAGACTCAGAAAACAATACCCCCAAATAAAGAAAGAATGCTGCTCAAAGAGACCAAGAAGAATTTAGACAGGTCTTGCTGGTTTTTCCTACTCATTCCATTAACATTAGATCATTCCCTTTTTCCAATCACATTTCTACAAAGTTGTCCTTACTTTGTTGAACCCAAGCATAAGCATGGACAGTTTTCCATGTATCTTTGAGTCTTCATTCTGAAGGTTCCCATATATTGTAAAACTATGATCAAGTAAATGTGTATGCCTTTTCTCCTATTTGTCTGCTTTTAGTCAGTTTATTTTCAGTGACCCTTCAGAGGGCAAAGAAGAGGTTTTTCCTTGGGCCCTATAAAGTTTATATATTATTTTCTCTCTGCCAAATATATAAGCTATACATAAGCATAGAAACTACATTATATACAAGGATATCACATCTATATATGTTGGCACATGTTTTACCAAATTTAAGAAATCAGACTTAGGATCAAATTTAAAAAAAAAAGAAAAACAGAAACAAGGGTCAACAAGAGGCATGAACAAATTCAGGTTAATCAAAATCATTGTCCTCAACAAGTTCTCCAAAGCCACATGGGCAAATTTCACATTCCCTTTTGATATTGGGCATAACTGGAAACCAGATGTTGACTCCTTCAGCCTCTTGGCAGGCTTGAGAACCTATTACAGCTCAAGTGATTATCCATTCTTGCTGATACTCAGAAAGAAACACAAAGAACATGGACTGAGATGAACTCTTATTTGCCTTAAGACCTCTGTCTCCAGAAAAAGTGTGGGAAAGGTTTTGTTTTGTTTTTTAATGACATATGCCCATCTTGCTGAAGCACTATGGAATGAGCAGTAGGAATGGGTCCCCTGAGAAATAGTTATCCCCAGTCCAGAAGCTTGTTCTTCTATCAGACATGAGAAAACAGATGCACAAATTTAGACATCTGCAAAGGTCAGGTGATTGGATGGGATTAAAACTGATACATCTTTGAGTCAATGAAGGATATGTTTAGCAGCATCTCTGGCTTTGAACCACTAGTTTCTGGCAGAACCCACCCCATCTTCTTTACTGGCAACCAAAAATGTTCCTACATTGCCAAATATCCTGGGAGGAGCACAAAAATCCCCAGTTGAGAACTTCTGTTCTAATGCCTAACTATCTGATCTAGTAGTCCATATTCTGACTGAATTACTGATTAAACTAAGTACTATGAAACCAAGCAAAAAACAAAATATTTTTGATGGAAAAAACAAATATGAGTCAAGCATATATGCTGTGATGTGAATGAGAACATGAACCACACATTGTTTCCCTAGAGTTTGGTCTCTGCCTTTCAGAGGATGCAGCTACATTCCACGGCTAGTTGTGAGTCTTAAGGCAGCTGTGATTTGGACTGAAAAATTACCTTGATGGGATTCCAGTAACGATGAATGACTGATCCCTCCTTTCTTATCTAACCATCTCATCACGTTCTGGTATTCATTCGTGATTCCACACTTGGTCACTTTGTAGACATTCATTATCTCTGCATTGGACTACTGCCTCCACATTGGTTTTGTGGGAAATTGTCTCAATTTCTACCATTGATCCTTCTCTGATGCTAGTGGTAGGGTTCTTGCTAGTATCTGTTAAGCTGCTTAATCTCAAAAGAAAAATGAAACAAAACAAACAAACCAAAAACAAACCCCAAACATCTTTTGGATTTTAGTTGTTTTAAAAATGATAGTTTTAAAATTCTTTTTCAGTCTGCAGAATACTCAAGCATTTATATCTTTCTATTTTCAGATACAACATTATGGATGCTGCAGTAGTGATTCTGATAAACTTTAAATGTGCTTGAATATATATACCGATGTGACTCTGTGTCATTAAATTCTTCCTATGGAAGCCTTTTTCTTGTTTTCACTAACCCCCAAATTGTCCTCTATTATTTAAGAAGTACTTTTAAATGTCTTTTCCACTCTGAATATCTCCTGACCCATTCATCAGGGCTATCACTCTTTTCTTACCCTAAGGGTGCTTTGAGTTCATCTGCACATGATCATAGCAGCTATTGCTATGTACTGTATTTATTAATTTACATGAATCTCTATCCAATATTTAGCAATCATTTGCTGTATTCCTAGTGCAACACATATATCAGGCTAAACTACTGATAGATTGCAAACCAGGTTGAGAAATATTGTCAAAAATCAAAACAAAACACAAATATGATTGTTTCCACTGTTGATAAATGATCATTAAGATACAATTTTCTGATTGGACAAGTGTTCTTGAGGGAGAAATTTCTTGCAATTCATCTACACTGGATAAAGGATAAAATAAAACCACAATGTATTTGCCAGTTAGAATTATTTAATAAGGCAGATGCAACCAAACCAAAAAGCAATAGAACAATCACCTGACACACATATATATATAAACACACACACATATATGTAGGAATATACATCTACAGGTGTATATATCTGTGAATCTATGTTTATATATATTTATAAATAGGTGTATATCTATGCTTATATATTTACAGATATCTATCATCTATATATATAGCTATCTCTGAGTATGTGTATGTGTATTTATAAAGCTCTATCATCTATCAATCAGTCTACCTATCTATATATCTGATATAATTGTTAGTTAAAATATCTTTGTGTCCTATGAGTTCCTTGGATGCTCAGTTCCAAACCTACTTGTTTTACTCTTATGAACTTTATTGCTACATTATTCTCTTCTTTAGACTATTTGGATGTACATCATCAGGTTCTGCTGGTGCCAGTCCTAAAAGAACACTTGCCATTTAGAGCATTATTTTAGATCTGTTGCTCATGCATTCTGGATCGATTATGTGGACAATTCAAGTTGCTGTCTCAAGAGAATAAACATCCCATGATAGCAAGCCATGGATTAGATGAGGAAACAATTGATAATAACGAGACTATATTTTACACTTGTGCCAAATCAACTTGGAAGACTGGAGTTGAAAGAATCCCCTAATCAGTGGAGGAAATAACATACCATATTGTCTTTCATTCAATTGGTCAGTGAAATCCGAGTTAATGGCTCCTTGGATAGATGTTATGATAACTATGACACCTTGTTGGGTTTGTACTTTCACAATATATTTTTGTCAACTCATATTTTGATGTATTTAAGTCAGAAGGCTGAAGATATAATGCATTATTTGGATGATGAATGCATTACATTTCCCATTACTCAAGAAAACTAGGCAAGCAAATAAACATTACTCTCCTTGAAATAACTCTAATGTATGATAATCTTCCACTCCATTTTAAAGTGAGATTTCTAATTCAACTTAAGGTGCTCTCAAAACTGATTTCATTAAGACCATGACAGAAAAGCATTCTTTGCCTATCTCTACCTAACAAGAGACCTATCACTGACATTCCAAGGTGATTTCTAGCACACCACATTTTTATGGTTAATGACAGATGGTTCACCAATATCTGTATCCACAGACAAATGTTATTAAAAAGGCAAACCTTTAAACAGGTCACTCATGTACAGTTCCTTGAGAAGAAAGATTGACAAGCACTGACTGGAAGAAGATTCTATTTGCTGACACTCATCCTTGATCTGTTTTGCATTGATCAAGAAACTATCTTAAGTTCAGTCCTAAAAAAAGAATGAAATAATATCTTTTGCAGCAACTTGGATAGAATTAAAGAACATCATCTTAAGTGAACTAATCCACGAAAAGAAGATCAAGCACCACATGTTCTCACGGATAAGCTAAACTATGGCTCTACAAAGACATACAGAATGGTTTAATGGATGTTGGAGACTCAGAGGGGAAGGGTGGTAAGGGGTGGAGGGATGAATATCAACTGTCAGGTACAATGTGCTTAAGCGGGGGTGATACAAACAAGATTACCATATTCATAGCCACATGGGAATTCCACAGTACAAATGAGATCTAAGAAAACAAGTTCTGCCCCTGGATTCCCTAAAATGTATAAATGACATCAGATGATTCAGTTTGTAGATGACAGTTCAAAGCCTTCCTCTTTGTCCTCTTATAATAAATCTTCAATAAATATGTCCAAAGTACAGTAATTGTCAAATAGCCAAAAGAAGTTAAGCAGGAAGAAGAGTTATGCTTGATCTATGCTTTATCCTCTCTGTGAGGTTAAGGTTGTCAATCCATAAAATGAACAATATCTTTAGTTTGCTTCCAAAGAACATTTAAGTTACAATTAAATTTCTCAGTAACATTTCCTCAGGTGTACTGCCTTGGTTTTAACAAGATCATATAAGCATGCAAGACTTAAGTTAGCAAATGTAGAAAAAATATAAAGATGTATTTATATGAACATGTTAAAGACAAAAATCTTGAAACTCAAATTGTTGAAACTTCTTATGTGCCCCTAATTTTTAATTGCATGTCTAGTATTTCTAGTAGCAATTAAAAAAATCTCAGCAGGATTTCATCGTTTCACAATATATTCTCATTTCCAGAGTGATGGGAATAAAATGTGATCATTAAATACGCAAAAATGTTTACCTGGAAAGGAACAGACCACATCAACAAAAACAGCAACAGAATGAATGATTTAAGGCCATCTTCATTGCCAAAAGACTTAACTCTTTTGCTGATTGTTGTCTTGTATTACACTTTCTAGAAGAGTCTGAGGTTTTATTTTATTTCTTTTTTTGTGAGGAAACATCAATTTCCTTTGAACCATTATCTTAAGGAAAAAATGCGTAAATTCTAAGAGGTATAGGTTTTGTTCACGATGCCAAGAAGACAGATTTTTATTCATTTAATCACAGTGAAATCTCATAATCTAAAATAATTATCAGGACTTGGCAGACAGACTATTATCTGTTGAAAATACGCAATAGAGAGAGCCAGGCTGGACAAAAAAAATCTAAGAAAAGCCTTTTTGTTGCTGTTGATCGAGAACAGAATCATAAGACTTGCATTACTCTGCCTTAGTCTCTTCTCTTAGTCTCAGCCAACCTGAGCTCAGTGTAAAATTACCAAAACATATTGTCTACATTTCTGGGTGAGTCCCATCTCCACATGGTATCTGTGAAGAAATCTGTTTTGTTTATCTAGTTTATAACAGAGAAATGTGATGATTACATATTGTTTAATATATGTTTGCATTGTTAAAAAAAATAACCTATCTTAGGAATAGTCACAATCTCTCATTGAATAACATTTATTGCATGAAAAATTTCCTTTTTTCAATTGCAGGAACATGGTCTACCATTTTCAGAGAAGGCAATGGCAAAGATAAGATAAATGAAAATAGTCCCATGAGGAATTTTTTTTGTTGGGTTATATATGGTGAAAAGGGCAAAACTCTCTGGGAGAGTTTATACCACACGTTTTAGTCAGCTAGGACTGCCATAACAGAATACCAGAGACTGGGTGTCAAAAAACAGACATTTATTTTCTCACTTCTAAAAGATGGAAACCCAAGGTCACAGTGTTCACTGGACTGGTTCTTTCTGAGGGTTCTCTTTCTGGTTTGCAGATGGCTGTCTTCTTTCTCTGTTCTCACACAGTCTTTCCTCTTTGTGCACCCCTTTCTGGAGTCCCTTTCTGTTTCTATAAAGATACCATTTCTATTGGATTAGGACCCCACCTATGGTTGCTGCCACTCTGCTCCTAGTATTGTCCTTGACCTGGTTTTTCCCCTCTGTACCCTTTGCTTGAGTTTGGTTGGTCAGGTGTTCAGACACCAGATTCGTATTAGAGTTTCTCTAACACTTCATTATGGTGCCTCATAAAACTTTGTTGACAAATATTTGTGGCAGCCAGAGCAAGGAAGCTGAGGGGAATGTAGCAACGAGAAGGAAAATTGGCAGCTAATGTTGACCTCTGCTCTTATGGCATCTTTGTGTGGTCTTCAAGACAACAGGTGTTTTATCTTTTCTTCCAGGTATGTGTTTTAGATTTATGAAAGTAAACAAAAAGAGTATAGAAAAAAGACTTCTAACAGACCAAAAGCAGATGTGTTAGATTACTGTACTCTTTAAACCCAATTCTATCAGCTTCAATACTGATTTGCATTACAGTGTACTCTGAACTCATCCCTGACCATACAAGCCTATATTTTTTTCATAATCTTCATCAAAAAGTTTTAAGACAACAAACAAAAACAGAAGCACAAAGCTACCAACTAGCTGTTCCAAAAAAAGAAAAAAGAAAAAGAAAAAAACCTGTTCTCTTCGGGGGTGGATTTCTCCTAACAATTTAGACACTATAGTTACTCTTATAAAAGACCAGTCTGTACTGAGAAAATGCAATTTTGTACTCCCAACACTTTCTGTTTTCTAGAATCTTCTTCATTTGCTGTTTTTTTTCTATCAGCCAGAATTGTCTTCTGGGAGCCTTCAGTCTGAAATGGAAACTGTTTTTAGTCTGTTATTTCTTCCCTGTGTCACTCCCTGCCCCATCTGCCTTTCTCATTTTACTTGTGAGGTCCAGTTTTTCAAAGATGCGAACACGTGATCACAAAGAGAAAAACTCTGATGGACAACTTTCTCCTTTCTGCTGTCTCCCACTCTGCCCTCCCTACTCCTCCCTATCCCTTGTACTCTCCCTCTCCCTCATCTCTCTCTGTCTCTGTCTCTTTCTCATAGTTGCTTCAGATCTTAGGTCTCAAGGGCACTTTTGGCACATAATAAGTGTTTTATGTATGAAGGCAGAGCAGGGGCTTTTTACAGGAGAAAGAAATTACTTATGAGACAAAGAGCCCAGAGTATTTTTGGAAAAAAAAATACGTTCAAACAATTTTAAAATTTTAAAATGGCCATCAGACATAGAGAACCTTGTGCCATTCACATTTTACAAAGAATTTAAGAAGACACAGGTAGGGTCTGAGGGAGCCTTTCCCCTTCACTTCAGCTTCCTAAAGGTGGTCAAGAAAACTCTGGGTAGGAAAGGGTCAGTCTTATGGGTTCGCATTGAGATGGATTTGCAGTCAGTGAGCAAGATCCCAGTCCTTTTGGTTGGAAAAAAAGATCATTTAATCTTTCATGGCTTGTCAGCCATCAGGGAAGCTGTAGAGATAAATGTGCTCTCTGAGCCTTGGGAGGTATTTCCAGAACCAAGAGGACTGAAGTTGTCAGAATTGACTACTCTGCTTGGTTTTCCCTGTTGGTTACATCCTCTTCAGAGCAGTACAATTAACATTAGTCATTTCACCAGGAGCAGGCTTGACAAGTACTTGTAGACCTGATGTGGAGGCTCCAGCATGTCACTTGGTCTAACAATGACAAAAAAAAATGAATGCAGAAGGAAGGTTTTTAGCTCTGAAGGTAAGTTATAAAGGTCTAATGTCATAACTGCTGCCCTCTTTATAATGTATATCTCTCACAAGAGACAAGGAGAAAAAATTTTTAAAAATTTTTTAAATAATGAAATCTTTTTATCATTCAAAAAAATTAAACAAGACTTTGTGTTCCTATAAGAGTTTTCTTTCCTTGGATCAGGTGACCTTGTACTTTGTTGTCATAACCCGACAATGACTTTTTTTTGAGTTAGAGTCTCACTCTGTCGCCCAGGCTGGAGTGCAGTGGCATGCTTACAGCCACTCCAGCCTCGACTTGCTGGGCTCAGGCAATCCTTCCACCTCAGCCTTCCAAGTAGCTGGAAATACAGGCACATGCCGCCATGTCTGGCTATTTTTTAAATTTATTATAGAGATGAGATCTTGCCATGTTGCCTAAGCTGGTCTTGAACCCTTGGGCTCAGGCAGTCCTCTCACCTCAGCCTTCAAAAGTGTTGGGATTATATGCGTGAGCCACCGCACCCAGCCTGACTTTTTTTAAAATTAATCTTGGGGAAAATGTTTGAAAACTAGGACTTCTTCACCCATTGGCTTTCCCATGGTCATAGGAAGGGCTAGAAACGTCCCGGCCTGCAGGCACTGTGGAGTTGGCTGGTAGTGGTTAAGATTTAGTGTGTGTTCCAGCCATGAGACAAGATGCTTTTCAAAAGGTGGTTTCCATTCATGGAGCCAAAAGTAAGTCGTCAGGGAAGGGTCAGGGCAAACTGCAAGATCAAATGTGTATTAATCATTCTCAGATAATTGATTGACCTTTGTTTGGGTATGTGAATTATTCAAGCCCCAAAAGACCAAACAGAGTTCTGTTTGTGAGATGAGTATTTTATTCAAACTCTGTTTCTGAAACAATTAATGAAGAAAATTAAAGTTCTATGGAGTTGCCCCATCTATCTTTGAGGAGAGCAGGTATCCTTAGATAAGTTTTCCTGCCCCAAGGATGCATTAGGTTTAGGATACTGTTTTGGAGCTTTCAGATGAACATCATTTTTACTCCCCTAAAAGAAAAACGCATAATTTCTGGAGAGCATCATCTGTAAAAAGTTTGCTTGTTGTTGGGGCACAGCTTATTTTTGACAAACCAAAAATGATTATTGGATGGTAATGATTTAGATGTGTTCTAAGGGACTTGGTAAACAATCTTCACATAAATATAAGTAGCCAGGGTCTCGCCTGAGTATTGGCTTCAGTCTCTTGATAAATGTGAACCGCACTGGAATTGTTATGTCAGAATCTGAGACTGTGAGGCCTTCATAGCTCCATCTCTCTACACAAGAGGGAGCTTTAGGAAGCTGAAGGGAGACCGTACCCACCCCTGGCTTTCCCAGGGTGAGCATGACTCATTTGTTCCAAAAAGAGGGATGATGCTCAAAGATACTCTTGCCTTTCCTATCTTCCTCAATATGCTTATATTACAGCTTCTGAACTTGTGGAAATAGGCCCCATCCAGTCAAAGCATACCACTCACTCTTGTTCACTTGTTGCTGTCAGTATTTGAAGAAATCAACAGGACTCTTCTCAAATCATGAAGAGTAAGACTGGTGGGAGGAGGAAGTTCTGGGGCTTTGAGTGTTTGCTCTCTTGAAAGAAGTACTCTGAGAGAATACTCATTTAACTTTTGAAAGATTTTTTGGTACATTCCCGGAGATGCTCAGCAAGATGACAATGGGACAAGTTGAACTGTGAAGATCTCCACACAAGGTGGTTCCTGAATCAGTTCCATGCGTCCCCGCAGCTACCGCCTACACGGGGGGGTGGGGAGGGGTGACTGCTATAGCCAGTTCCATGTAGCAAACTGCTGCCATCTCCCTACGACCTCTGCAAGGAATTACTACTGTGGCTGCTGTGGTTGTTACCAGGTGCTGAACAGCTGCTGATCTGTGCTGTCAGCTCCAGCCCCAGGGAATTCCCGGCTCCCTCCTCCACCCCAAGCTGCCCACAGCACACCAAACTGCAGCACCCAGCTATCTCACTGGTTCCCAGTGCCTGATGCCAGACACACACCATCATTGCCTGTCATAGCTGATCATCTGGGGCCCTGGACGAGTGAAGAGAGAGGATTGGCAAAAGAGGAACTGCCCACCGCAGCCATTTTCCAGAGATTTGCATTGCCCCACCCATCTCCATGCAGCCTCCACTTTGTTTTCTAAGGTAACCTCACCAAAACAGGAGACAGAAGCCCCTCTCCTATATTGAATTAGACACAGAGAACTCAGTTCTGTGTAGCAGACCTCTCAGGCAGCAAGCCAAGGGAACTGACCCAAGCTATGAGTAACCCTATCTGCCAGCAATGAAAGCAAAGGGGAGGGGATAGGGATCAGAGCTGAAGAGATTTTAGACACTCAGGAAAGACCCCAGAGCTAGTCTGGTTCCTTACTTTGATTTTTTATTTTATTGTTTTGACTGTTTTGTTCACTTTTGTTGGCTTTTTTATTTAGACTACCAGTTTGTGTTGGGGAAGAATACATCAAAAGGCATGATTTTATTGGACTGTCTTTGTGTGATTACCAATATGCTTTAGGGAATTTTGTTTGTTTGTTTGTTTGTTTACTCTTTTCTGGTCTTGTGTCTCTTTTCATTCATTAGTTGGTATATATGTCTACTTTCCCTATCACTCTTCTCTCTTTCCAACTTCCTCTTGACCCCCCCTTCTTCCATTATTTTACTTTCTCTAACCTCTTTTTGTTCCAGAGAGCAAACCTAAATCCCCAATGCATGGACAGATTTTAAGGCAGTGGGAAGTGGGTTCCAGGGAGTCTATACAGTTGGTGGATATTGGGATCTGCAGATAGATTCTGAATCACAGCTTCCCCTTCAATTAAATTTCAAAACTGTGAAAAGAACAGCCTCCAACCCAAAGTCCAGCCACAAAAGTGGACAAAGTCAGAGTATCCTCATAAAGAAGAATAGGAGATTTAACAAAAAGAAGTAAAAGAACCCCACCTTTCCTGAAAAACAGAATTAAAGAAGAGGAGGGAAAGGGGGAGAGAATAATCTACACAAATGAAGAAAAACTAAAAGAAGAATATGGGTCTCTCACAAACCCCTGGGAGGACAGACACTAAGGAAACAGACTTTGGAATGCAAACAATGAAGAGCCCCCAGAATGCCTGGTTTCAAACTGCAACCCCAGATATGAAAACATTAATAGAGAGATTTAAAAAAATTGGAGACAAGAGGAAAATAGGAAAGAGTTGATAACTGAGATAACAGTAGTAAAGAATACTGTGAATGAAATAAATAACAAACTGATAAGCAAGGAAACCAGAATTAACCAAGCAGAAAAAGAATCTCAGAGCTTGAGGACCAAAATACAGAAGTAACCCAAACTGTCAAAAACATAGACAAGAAGCTTAAAAAGACAGAACAAAATCTTCAAGAGATGAGCAATTACTTCAAGAGACTGAACCTAAGAGTAATTGGACTTCCTGAGGCAAAAAGTGAGACAGAAAGCACCCTGGAACAAACATTTCATGAAATTATTCATGAAAACCTCCCTCATCTCATCACGGATGCAAAAATTCAAACACGAGAGATTCAGAGAAACCCTGCAAGACAATAAATGATGAGACAAACTCGCAGACACATTATAATTTGCCTAAACAAAGTAGGTATAAAAGAAAAAATCCTAAAGGCAACAAGAGAAAAAAGTAAGATTACCTACCATGGAAGATCAATTAGAATAACAGCAGATTTATCTACAGAAACCCTTCAGGCTAAGAGAGCTTTGAGCCCTATCTTCAAAGTTCTCAAAGATAAACAATTTCAACCAAGAATAACCTACCCAGCCAAGCAGAGTTTCATCAGTGAGGGAGAATTAAAATCTTTCCCAGATATCCAATCCCTAAGAACTTACTCTGCCACCAGACCATCTCTACAAGAAACATTTAAGAAAGTATTAAACACAGAGAAAAGGAAAAAAGAACAACAACGTTTTTCACAAGAGTACAGGAAAAAGATTAAAAACACACATAAACCAACCCAGAAACCAAAAGAAAGTCAACAAACAAACAGGAACAACAACAACTCTCTAAGAACCTCATGATAGGGATCAACTCTCACGTTTCAATAATTAGCCTGAATGTGAATGGACTAAATGCATGACTGAAATGACATAGAATGGCAAAATGGATAAAATATCACCAGGCAATATATTGTCTCCAAGAGACTCATCTCACTACAAGGGAAACTCACAGACTCAAAATAAGAGGATGGGATGCAAAATTTCAGGCAAATGGAACACAAAAGAAAGGAGTAGTATTGATCATAATCTCAGACAAAATACCCCTTAAGTTATCAAAAATTAAAAAAGATACAGAAGGCCATAATGATAAAAGTTTCAATCCATCAACAAGAAATATCCATCCTAAACATATATGCACCCAACAAAGGAGCACAACTTTCATAAAGCAGCATCCAGGTAAACTCAAAAAAGATATTGACTCTAACACTATCATAGCTGGGGACTTTAATACCCCACTAACAACCTAGACAGCTCACCAGGACAGAAAATCAGCAATGAGATCTGGAACCTCAAGGTGACTCTTGACCAAATGGACGTAATTGATAACTACAGAACACCCCACCCAATGACCACAGAATATACATTCTACTCATCACTGTGTGCAACATACTCTACGATTGACCACATCCTTGGCCATAAATCAACCATAAACAAATTTTGAAAGATTGAAATTTTGCCATGCATCAACACAAACAAGGTTCCCCCAAAACCCACAAAGACATGGACACTAAACAGCATGATGCTAAACAACTCCAGGGTCAAAGATAAAATCAAAACAGAGATTAAAAGATACCTGGAAACAAATGAAATGAAGAAACATCTTACCAAAACCTCTGGGATGCCATGAAGGCTGTAGTAAGAGAGGAATTCATATCTCTACAAACACAGAAAATAAAATGGAAGGATCACAAATTAACAGCTTAACAAGTCACCTAAGGAAACTGGAAAAGTAAGACCACCAAAACCCTAGCTTCAGCAGAAGAATCCAGATCACCAAAATAAAAGCCCAAATCTGGAACTTAGAAGACAAAAGGATAATACAAAAAAAACAACAAATCAAACAGCTGTTTTTTGAAAGGATAAACAAGATCAATTGTCCCCTAGTTAGAATGACCAAGAAAAGAGAGAAAAAACCCAAATAAACACAATCAGAAACACAAAAGTTGAAGTCACATCTGACCCAGAAGAAACGCAAAAGATCACTAGCGACTACTATGTACACGTGTATGGAAACAAACTTGAAAATCTTAAGGAAATAGAGGACTTTCTGACATCACACAACCTACCTAGGTTGAAACAAGAAAAAATCGAGACACTAAATAGACCAATAACAATCAAGGAAATTGACTATGCCTTAAGAAAACTACTTACAAAAAAAAAGCCCTGGACCAGATGGCTTTCCAGCAGAATTCTATAAGACATATAAGAAGGAACTGATATCAATCCTACTGAAAGTATTCCAGGTGATTGAGAAAGATGGAACTCTCCCCAAATCATTTTTTGAAGCTAACATCACATTGATACCCAAGCCAGGTAAAGACCCAACAATGAAAGAGAACTACAGGCCAATATCTTTGATGAACATAGATGCTAAAATTCTCAACAAGATCCTAGTGAACCAGATTCAACAACACATCTCAAAAATCATCCATCACAGTCAAGTAGGCTTCATTTCTGGGATGCAAAGTTGGTTCAACATTCGTAAGACCAGAAAAGTATTTAAATACGTCAGAACAAAAACCATATGATTATATCATTAGATGCAGAAAAAGCTTTTGATAAAATCCAGCACTGCTTCTTGATAAAAACCCTCGAACATCTAGGCATATGTGGAACATACCTCAAAATAGTAAAAGCCATCTACGAGAAACCCACAGCCAGCATACTCCTAAACAGACAAAAATTGGAACCATTTCCCCTGAAAACTGGAACAAGACAAGAATACCCACTCTCAACCCTCCTGTTCAATATAGTATTGGAAGTCCCAGCTAGAGCAATCAGGAAAGAAAAGGTGATTACATGTATCCAAATAGGAAAAGAGGAAGTTAAGTTATCTCTCCTGGCAGATGACATGATTGCATACCTTGAAAATCCAATAGAATCTGTTAAAAACCTCCTTGCACTGATAAAGGACTTTGGCAAAGTCTCAGGGTATAAAATAAATGTGCAAAAGACAATTGCATATCTTTACACCAATAATAAACATACAGAACCCCAAATATAAAGCACAATCCCATTCACAATAGCCACAGAAAAATGAAATACCTTGGTATCTTCCTAACCAGAGACGTGAAAGGCCTTTACGATGAAAACTGCAAAACACTGCTCAAAGAAATCAAAGATGACACAAACAAGTGGAAAAATATCTCATGCTCATAGATTGGAAGAATTCACATTGTTAAGATGTCCATCTTGCCTAAGGCAATCTATATACTTAACGCAATACCCATCAAATTACCAGCAACATTCTTCTCAGACCTAGAAAAAACAATACAGGAATTCATATGGAAACATAAATGACCAAGAATACCCAGAACAGTCCCCAGCAAAAAGAAACAAAACAGGAGGTATCATAGTACCAGACTTTAAACATTACTATAAAGCTACAATAATCAAAACAGTCTGATATTGGTAAAAAAAAAAAAAAGAGGCATATAGACCAATGGAATAGAATTGAGATTCCTGAAGCAAAACCTCAATTTCTCAACCAACTCATCTTCGACAAAGCCTCCACCACCAACCACTGGGGAAAAGAGAACCTATTCAGTAAATGGTGCTGAGAAAACTGGCTGACCACATGCAGAAGATTCAAACAGGACCCCTATTTATCCCCATACACAAAAATTAACTCTAAATGGATCACAGTCTTAAATGTAAAATCTTAAATCAAAGAACTTTAGAAAACACAGGACACACCCTTACGGAAGTTGGAACTGGCATCCAATTCCTAAGCAAAACCCGAAATGCACAGGTCATAAGAGATAAGATAGACAAGTGGGACCTCATTAAACTGGCAAGCTTCTGCAAATCAAAGAAACCTTCAAGAGAGCAGGGAGGCAGCCCACAGACTGGGAAAAAGTATTTGCCAACTCCATGTCTAACAAAAACCTAACATCAAGCATCTACAAGGAACTCAAACATGCTAAAAAAAAAAAAACAAACAACCCCATTGCAAAATGGGCAAAAGATAAGAACAGACACTTCTCAAAAGAAGACATACAAGCAGCCAACAGATACATGAAGAAATGTTCAACCTCACTAGTCATTAAGGAGATGCAA
>NW_007252293.1:476348-519610 GCF_000164805.1 Carlito syrichta | reverse complement strand
TTGGAAGGCTGAGGCGGAAGGATCGCTGGAGCCCAGCAGGTTGAGGCTGCAGTGACTGGGGGCGGCCACTGCACTCCCGTCTGGGCAACAAAGTGAGACTCCAACTCAAAAAAAAAAAAAGAACTCAAATCACTGTATAAAAAAGATACCTGCATGCGTATGTTTATCGCAGCATTGTTCACAATAGCAAGATGATGGAACCAACCATGCTGTCCATCAGAAGAGGACTGGATTAAAAAAATGTGCTACATATACACAATGAAATGTTACACCGCCATAAAAAAGAACAAAATCATGAATTTTGCAGCAACCTGAATGGAATTAGAGTTTATAATACTGAGTGATCTCTCACAGAAACAAAGGTCTGAGTATCACATGTTCTCACTCATAAGTGAACCTTGAACAACTACCATAATACTAAAAGAAAAGGAATGATAGTGGTGGGAACCTATTTGGGGGCAGGGAGGTGATATTAATGGTAGTCAATATCTGTCTGGGGTGGAGGGGAGCACACCTCATCAATAAGGGTATCTGCACAATGAATATTTGTATACATAACCCTTAAATGAACCTCACAATTTTAAAATAAAAAAAAATATATAATTTGTAAAAAAGAAAGAAAAGAAAGATTTTTCACTTTTTGCCTCCATATTTTAACAAGCGTTTTCCTATTGTGGCAAGTTATTAAAAATCCAGATATACAGACAAAAAGGGAAAATAACAGTCGTGTAGGTTTTCAGCTTTGTTTTCTTAAAGTAAATGCACAAAAACAAAGTAGACTAGAGAATTGTGAGACAGTGGAGAGAGAGGGAATTATAAAGTGGGGAACTGTGGAAGAGATAAAGGATTATGAGGGAGAATAGAGAATTGTGGAAAAATGAGAATTCTGGGGAAAATGGAAAATTACAGGAACGAAGTGCATTTGGGGAAAGATTGAGAGCAGTGAAGGAGAATGGCGAAATATGGAAGAGATGGCAAATTGTGGGCAATATAATTATGGTAGACAAGGCATTGTGAGAAAGACAGAATTGTGCAAGGCTTAAAGAGTATAGGAGAGAACAGAGAATTTTGAAAGTTAAATTTTGAGAAATGCAGAAAATTGTGAGAAAGAATGTCAATTTTGGGGAGAAAAATTATGACCTAGAACAAAATTGTAGAAGAAATGGAATTTTATCAGAGACAATGTAGTTGAGAAAAGAGTTACGAAAGAAAACATAGTAGTGAAAGAAAAATAAGAATAGATAATTGTGAAAGAAGAGAATTGTGGAAAAGACAAAATTGTGAGAGAAATATGGTGAGAAATATGTGAGAGAATTCTGGGAGAAAGAGGTTATTGTAAGAGGGACCAGAGAATTGCGGGAATTACAGAAATTTTGAAACAAACAAGAAATTGTGATAGACTAAAGGTATTATGGGAAAGAAAATTGTGGTGGACACAAGCTTTGTGTGGAGAAATGAAAAATTATAGGAAATCGATGAAATAGTGGAAATGTCAAATTTGAGGAGGAAAGGAACTATTGCTTGTAACAAAGAATTGTAAAATAAATAGAATCTTGGGAGACAATATAATAGAGAACAAAAATAGGGAATAAATGAGTTTTGAGATATAGAAGAATAGATAATTGCAAGAAAAAGAAAAATAAGGGAATTGTGGAAAAGAAGAAATTGTGACAGAAATGATATTGTTGGGAAAACACGGGAATATGGGATATAGGAGAGTATTGTGGGAAAAGCAGGGATTTGTAAGAGACAAAGGGATTTGTTGAAGAAGAAGCATTGTGAGAAATCAAGTAATTGTGGGAGAAAACAATGAATTGTGAAAAAGATAGACATTGTAGGATAAGCAGGGGATTGTGAGAGAGACAGTGATTTGTGAGAGAAATGGAATTGTGTATAATCAAGGAATTGTGGGAGAGAACAATGAATTGTTGGAAAGACATGGATTGTGGAATAAGCAGGGAATTATGAGAGACATAGTGATTTGTGAGAAAAACAGAATTGTGAGAAATCAAGGAATTGTGGACAGGCAGGGAATTGTGGTAGAGAATGGAGAATTGTAGAAGACCTAAAATGTTGTATAAAACACATTATAGAAGAAAACAGATATTTATGAAAAGCAGAGTGGAGTATTGTGGGGAGAAAATCATGTGAGAAACATGGTATTCTAAGAGAAATAGAGAATTGTGGGAGAGGACAGAACTGTGGTAAATACAGGGTATTTGTAGGAGATAGGGAATTGTAGGAGAAAGGGAATTGTGGGTCAATAGGAAGGACTGTGGGTCAAACAAAGAGCAAGCAGGTAAGACAAACAACTGCAAAAGATAAAAGGCACTGTGGTAGAAAGGCAGCCACGCCCTTGGACTCAGACTGGTCCTTGCCCTTCCTGTCTGGGAACACAGCAGCTATGTCCTATTTTAACCAGGATCCCTCCACTCCCTATAAGCCCTAAGCCTCAGCTTCACCCATCTGGGCTATTCTACACTATGATCTTTAAGTCTTGCTGTCCAGCTCTACTACAGGTATACTCCTATCTCCCAGGAAAGGCCTACACTCTTCAATGCCCCTTCTACCAGGGCTGCCCCAGACACACCCTGCCCTTGGTAACCACATTTGTGCTGCCAGGCTCCACCCCATTCTACTCTGATCATGCCCCTCCCACTAGGTCCAGCCCTTGAATACAGCTTCAGCTAATCTCTACCCATGTGCTCCACCTGGACACCACTCCTCCCTCCAGGCCACATTCTTCCTTCCAGGACACCCTCCCTGACTCCTTTATGCAGGTCCTGGGAAACCCAAAATCATCAAGGTGCCAGGTCTCCTTAGAGCCTGCTTGGCCCTGGAACTGGGCACTGGCACATCTGAGGAGTGGAATGTGGCTGTAGATACACAATCTTCGTTTAGTATTGACTTTCATTGGATTTCTTTCAGATCCAAACATATCAACGTGAAGAGTAGAAACTGCTCAGCAAGGAAGCACAATAATACTCTCTCCAGTCACTCTTCAAGTCCCTAATCAGTGACACAAACACATTCCCCCCAATGTAAACTGCAGCCACAACCACAAAACTTGATGCATGAAATCAATTTTCCCACACGCATGCACTCAGCTGGTCGTACAGGCCAATTGGAATGTCTCTCTTTACTTAAAATCCTTTCACTGGCCACAGATTAAGTCCAAACTCCTTAGCAGAATGTGCACAAGTCCTTCATCATCTGATCCCAATCGTCCTCTCCTGCTCCCCTAACCCTCTGCACCATGCCAGCTGCAACCATCCTCAAACAAGACACAGATGTCCTGTTTGGTGTCTCCACACAGCTGCATCCTCATCAGGATGGTCTTTCTCCTTTTCTTCCATGTTGTCCACAAAACCCAGACTGCACATCATTTCCTCCAGAAATTCATCAATGCTCCCAAAACCAACATAGGAGAAAATGTGCATAGTCCCGGGTATTCTACCACCTGCAAGTTGGTAAAGCTATGTGAAGAACATGTGAACAACACTTGAGCTTCCCCAACACTGATATTCTCAGGTGACAGGCAAGAGGCCCCAGAGATGTACTGACCAGGGAAGAATTAGAAAGAATCCTAAAACTGTCCTGAAAATACAGTGACAGTGAAAACTCATATGTGGAAATCTTCATAAATGTACTGAAGTGTTCTAAGCAGCAAAACATTGAAATAATTTACTTTCTGAAAAAAGTCCTCTGGATTCTTTTTACATTAATGCATGCAAATTTCTGCATAGGATTACCATACAAAATTGTGACAACTGCCTGTTATGGACAATTTTCAGACATTCCAAAGGTGCCTAGCCACCACCTCAGTGGCACCTTCATTTTATACATTTTGTGTTGGTTGTAAGATACAGACACACAGGGGAACTAAGCTTCTCTGCATTGTGAGTCAGAAATCCTGGAAAGAGTTCTGTAGGAAAGGAAAGGAGGTCATTACAGACTTGCAGAGAAGAATAAAATAAAGTGATACACACGTGTTCTGTACATTCCTAGAAGAACCCTGAAGGTAACTCTCTCATTCCCAAATAAATCAATCTTCTGTTTCATCTTGCTGTCTGATCTACATGGTGCTATCACCTCACTGAATTCTGCAGTTGACAATTTGAACTGGACACAAGTGTTTATTCATGACTGCATCTAACTCAACCCTAAATCCATCTTGTTATTGCTATTGTTAAAATAGCATCTCCAAGTTGAACTTGTGGTTCTGCAAACTAACCTCAGACAGATGTTGTCCATCACATCTTGTGTTCTCTCACATTAATGGGTAGTTCTTACTTCCATGTAACCACAGGAAGATGTGCTACAGACTGTATGGTGTAAGATTAAGAGTAGGACTGTATGGGGCTCAGGTTGGTCTTTGATAAAATATAGTCAAGGCTCATTATTCATGGACTCTGGATTTGCAGATTCACTAACATTTACCAGTAATCCCCAAATCAATACTCATGGTGGGCTTGGTGTCATTCACAGATACAAATAGAGTGGCAAAAAATGGCCCACATGTTCCCAGCTGAGGTTAAATAAAAAGATCCTTTTCATTCTTGTTTCAATGCTCATACAGTAAGCATGTGTTCCTGTTATGAACTATTTAGTGCCACATTTTCACATTTTTGTAATTTTTATCGTTGAAGTTGTTGCTGAACATGACCCTTAAATGTAGCATGGACGCTATGTCTAATGTTCCTAAGTATAAGAAGGCTGCCATGTGCCTTACAGAGAAAACAATTCATTCAGACACGAATTATGGCACCATTGTTGTGAATTGAATGTTAGGAAGTAAACTATATATATAGGATAAGGTGTTTTTAAAGAGAAACACACATAAAACACTTGTATACTAATCAGTTGATGAAAATGTGTGACCAGAGGCTTATAGGAACCCAATCTTATATGTTCACTAAAAGCAATGGTTTAATACTCACTTATTCATGTTGGTAGTGTATTAAACATAATTACTATGATAACAAGAATCGTCAATAGTAAGCTTCTCACTCCAACTTGTATGTCAAGATTAATGTTCTGATGAAATAGTCTACTCAACTTTTGGGATTTTCTTGGGTAGGAAACAAGATTTTAATGCCAGGACATTATAGAAGGAAAAGGAAAAGTTAAAATTTGAGAATTATGGCCGGTAAGACTCTACCTTCCTGGTGCCCTGGCGAGTATTTGGAGTTTGTATGTGATACAAAAAAACTCAAGATCACAGGTCGAAATTTTCTTTAAATTCCAGAGTAGTCCCAGGCAATTGGCAGCTGGATCATGAAGATATTTGGATTCTGTCAAGTGATACTACACCAAAATCTGCTTTCCACATTGATTCAACTCATTCACGTTCAGAAATTCATACAGATGCTAATGGAAACTACCATCTGCCTTTTCTTCAGTAACTTGCAGGTAGAGAATGCCTTTTCTTCAGTAACTTGCAGGTAGAGAAAAAAAATCAGTGAGGAAGACTATGAGAATCTTGGAAAGTTGACTGTATAAAAGGGGTATTGTAGAAGAAAGTATCATAGAAACCATTAATACATGCAAAGTTATAATTTTTTTCAGAAATATTTTATTTACATTTTACAAAAATGCACTACAGTGAAGCCAAAAGATGTGTTCAAATTTCCTGGACTTTTTCTATCTTTTGTAAACAAGTAACAAAAGCGTATCAAAGAATTAGTCTCCGATAGCAACCATCTGCCATTAAACGTATCTCAGAGGCCAGGCATGGTTGCTCACGCCTATAATCCCAAGCACTTTGGGAGGTTGAGGAGGAAGGATTCTTGAATCCAGGAATTTGAGACTAGCCTGGGCAACATAGTGAGACTTCATTTCTACAAAAAATAAAACAAAATAGCTGGACGTAGTGGCATGTGCCTGTAGTCTCAGCTACTCAGGGAACTGATGCAGGAGGATCACCTGAACCCAGGAAGTAAAGGCTGTGGTGAGCCATGATCATGCCAGTGCACTGAAGCCTGGGTGACAGTGTGAGACAGAGTGAGATTCTGGGAAAAAAAAGTACCTCAGAAGAGGTGAGGTCCTACACATAAAACACACAGTCTAAATACCGTATTCAATTTAGTTCTGATTAAGAGAGCAAAAAGTGGCTATGTTTCTCAGGAGAGTCAAGAGTCTGTCTCCTTTTTGCCCCCACCAGTGAAATAAAGCATATTAAGTAAATCTCCATGGTGAACAGAATATTTAGTTTGTCATCAGAAAGACCTGCACTATAACACCAGAAATCATTTTGTGGTATGAGTTATTAATTAAAAACAAAACAAAACAAAGCAAAACAAAACAAAACATGAAAGTCTATTGCCTAGAATTGGGCAATAGTATATACAAATAAAAAGTATTATAAGACTTAAATAAACCAACAAAGTCAATTCCTGATTTCTGTGACAATTTCCACTCAAACAAACTGCAGTTTTCTGTGCAAAACCCAGTGTGCATGCATTCTTGATCAACAAAATGAAAATGAGATTTAAAGGAACAAATGGAAGTCTATTTTTAGTGATGCAAATGGTTCTTTAAAAATCTGCCTTTTATTTTTCCTTTGCAAAACCATGCGTTTTCACATCAAGGATGAAATGTTTTGTAGCTTGAGCTTGCAGCAAGAGAGACAAGAACAAAGTCTTAGTTGAATGGTCTATGTAAAAATGATTTATTCTGTGTGTAAGTAGATGGACACACATTGAATTCTGACTATTCAAGGAGAGCTGTGAGTATATCTGGAGTTGATGGATAGGGTTGATGGAAAGAACAGAAAATACCAGTTGAGTAAAATTGACCAAAATCCTTTAGTGGTGCTTAACATGAAAGACTTGGAAAAGAGATATAGAAATTTGTTGAGATACAATGACAATATAGGTGAAAAATATGGTCAAGAATTGGACAGCATGCAGTTCTGATCAGACTAGAAACAGGTTGAGAACATAAGGCAAGGAGATTCCATGCATACTATTGTCTTAAAAAGTTATGGTTTTTCTTTTTGTCTTAAATTGTTTTAATGGGGCATAGTAATTTGTAATTACGATTTTTTTCCATAAAATAACATAATTATGATGGATGACGCTACAAGCTAGGAGACATAAATATTGCCTGATGCTTTATTGCATTTGGAATTAATTTTTGCATGTAATGTGAGGCAAAAAATCTCAAGTATACTTTTGCTGAAAATATACATTGCTTATTATTCAGCCACATTTATTAATACCACACTTTCTAAAATAGCATGCAATTCTGGTTTTTTATTTTTCTGAGATTCTCAAAATTAATATACTTTATTTTTTTCTTTTTCTTTTTCTTTTTTTTGAGTTGGAGTCTCACTCTGTTGCCCAGACTGGAGTGCAGTGGCTGCTCCCGGCCACCGCAGCCTCGACCTGCTGGGCTCCGGCGATCCTTCCGCCTCAGCCTTCCGAGTAACCACAATTACAGGCATGCGCTACCACGTCTGGCTGATTTTTTTTTTTTATTGTAGAGATGAGGTCTCGCCTGCCCAGGCGGGTCTCGAACCCATGGGCTCAGGCAATCCACTCACCTCAGCCTCCCAAAGACGCGGGATTACAGGCTGAGCCACCGAGCATGGCTTATACTTTATTTTTTAAATAAGTGTTAGGTTTATATAAAAATTAAGTGAAAGTACAGAAAGTTCTCATATATTTCCTTCCCCACTTCAAATTCTCCTCTATTAATAGCATCTTGCATTAGTGCTGTGCATTTGTTACAATTGATAAACTAATACAGAAAAGTTATTATTAACTAAAATCCATATTTTGCATTATGATTCATATTTTCTGTTTTACATGCCATGGATTTTTACAAATGGATAATGACATAATATGAATCCACTATTACTGCATTATACAGAATAGCTTTTTTAACTTTATCTTATTATAAAGATGCAGGGTTCAAGTCATGATTAGGTACATGAGTGGTCTACAAACTGGTGAAGTTTGGGCCTCCATCTGAACCTCACTTCACCTGGTTTAGGATCTGGTACGTTTAGTGAGATTATGTGCCCCTACATCCCCAGCAGTGTCCCACTGCTGCCAATCCCTTTCTTCTAGTATTGTGATAAATGTTCAGGACCCACCTGAAAGTGGAACATGTGGTATTCAGTTTTTTGTTTCTGTGACAGATCACTGAATATGATGGACTCTAAATCCACCCAAAGAAGACACACAAACATCCAACAGATACATGAAAAAATGTTCAGCCTCACTAATTATCAGAGAACAGAAAATCAAAACCACACTGAGATACCACCTAACAGGAGTAAGGATGGACATCATCAATAAATTAAAAAACAACAGATGCTGGCACGAATTTGGAGAAAAGGGGGTGCTTCTACACTCTTGGTGGGAGTGCAAACTAGTACAATCTGTACAGAAAACAGTGTGACAACTTTTAAAATAACTAGAAATTAACCTTCCATATGACCTAGCAATTCCCCTTCTAGAGATATACTCAGAAGAACACAAATAGTTCTACAAAAAAGGCAGCTGCACATGCATGTGCATTGTGACACTATTCACAATAGCAAAAACATGGAACCAAGCCTGCTGCTCATCAAAATTAGACTAGATTTTTAAAATGTGGTACATATACACAATGGAGCATTACACAGTCATAAAGAAGGACAAAATTCTGCTTTTAAGCCTTATAAATGTGTAAGTAAATTTTATTATTTATTCTTATGTTCTATAGGTCCATTTATTATTTCATTTTCTCTAACTGGGTGGGTGTCTGACTTAGATACTCACATAGCCAAACCCAGACTTCACACATCTTTAAATTTTGTTTTCCTTTTGTAAAGATCACAGTATAAAAAGGAGTCTATCTAGTCATGATATGGGGGTAGCTCTTATTCTAATTTTAATAGTTTTAAATTTGTAGTACATTAACACCAGATAAAGCATATTTTTATATATCTATATGTTTATAATCTGTCTTCCCATTGAAGATAAGTCTTATGGGATAATGATGTTTTAGGAATTCTGCCTTGCTTTCATTATCTATAACAATATATGTTACATAGTAGATGACCACTAAGCATCCTCTCGATAAGGAAAGTGCCAGTACTCATCTGTATAAATAATGATAATTTTATGGCAATTTTTAATGAAACTGTAAGAAGGCATTCTTTTTCTCCTTCAATATTTACTTGATACTTCTTGGACATCTATAGTTTTCCATGAAATTTACAACGCGGTTTTAATTTTCTGTGAAAAAATAAAAATCTATTTAGAATAGGGTTAGAATTGAGTTTATTACATAGGTAGGTTTGGGGACAGTTGCCCTCCTAAGACTTCCTAGCCATGACAACAATAAAGCATCAGGCAGTATTTACGTCTCCTAGCCATGACTATTTAACAGAGTCTCATTCTCCATTGGAGGAATCCTAGAGAAGGTACTAGAAATTGCCAGTTAAATATATTCAGCGAGACAGATTATACAATCTCAGAAGATACTCCTGAATAAACATAGACTGTATTGTTTACCAGAAATAAGTTAGCATTAGAGAGGGACAGATAGGATGTGCCATGTTTTCATGGACTGGTGGCCAATAGTCTCAGGGTGTCTTGTGGGAGACATTATGCAGAACAGAAGGTAAATGACTGACAAAGTCCTAGTTCCTCTTAGCTAATCTTATTTTTTTTAACTTGTGAGAGATATGTTTATGTCAGCATCTCCTAATGTGAATTCTACAGAAGAAGTTTCATTAGTATGCCTTACAAAGAAGCATCCCTTGGTCAAACTCCTTTGGGAAATTCTGTATATCATATGCCAGGATTGGCAGTCATTAACTTCTCTAAGTCCTAAATCCATTCTTAAGAATTATTAAACATATTTAGAAGCCTAAAAGTATTCCCAGAGCAGTTGAAATTTTATATCTCATGATATGATTTTTATATTTTTATATAGTCATTTTCAGCACTTCTACAGATATGTGGAGACTCAGAAAACAGCATTAAATTAACATCTTCTCAGGTATCTAACCTCATGTAGAATACACAAAAGTGTCAGTTGCAAAATGAAAATCAAAAATTGTCTTTTCCTATATTTTACATCTTCCCCCTTGATATTCTTTATATGTAAAGAGTTTTTTCAGTCACTGTACTTGCTTTATACTATATATCAAGTATCTCTGATTTGTTTCATGATTTAAAGATTTATGATAATATGAAATATTGAGAGGTCTATGAATAAGCTACTTCGGGTGTTGTGTAGAACTCCAACTAATGTTGTTGGTGGTAAAACGGATGTATAACTAGTATATCTCATGTTTAAAGACTTGATATTCTTGTGTCATTAATTTATAAATGACTGTAAGTGAAAGATCCATTGCAATTTCAATAAAAACAAAAAAATATGAATAGAGTTAGTTTTAAGAATCTGTTTAAAGTATTAAAGAATGTCTTATTGTATCAGACTAGCAAATGTTCTACATTTTAGGATGTGTTTTGTGTAAAAGGAGAAAATAAGGTTGATGGAAACCCGAGATCTCTTGAATTGGTACTATTTCTATTATATCCAGTATGCTAACATATAAACTTAAGCTATTTATCAGATTTCCAGCTAAGTTTTTATTAAAATTGCCTAACAAATCAACATAACATATATAATGGAACATTCTCTCCTGAAAACAAGGAAACTGGAAATTGAGGTGCATTGTTGAAAACTAATTAAACTCATTAATGATTTGTTTACAAATCACTGGAGCAGGCAGGCAGCTGCTAGGGATTAAATCCACAGTGAAATGTTACCAAAATTTTAAGGCTACTTTAAATAGCAATCTTCTTGTTTGCTTGTTTTTACTTTGGTTTAAATATTTCTTCCTCATTGATTCCACATGTCTTATAGGGAACATGATGAAAATTCTCACTTTTTCTACAAATCAACAGAAACAAAAGATTGACTATATTGAATATATGCCTGTACATCAGAGAAATCTGCTTATAAACAGAACTGAGATATGTGCTCCTAAGCAAATGAGTTTTTGATCTTTAGTGTTTAATCTTCTGGTGAATACAAGCAGAATCATGGTTAACCACTTGACAAAAAGGCTTAAGGAAACTTAATGGTGCAGGGTCTGAAATTGACCATCTATGTGAAGTAAATATTCTCAAATAGTTGCTATATTAAAATATGATGATAAGACATGTGTCTGTGTGCCTGGGTCTACCAAAATATAAAACATTTTCTCTGGGAACTCTGCATACAGAAAGAATCCTGGCTAAGAGAACCATTGAGCCAGGTCCTACAGAGTATGCGTAACTTTGAAATAACAACAGGGCTCATCAACCGAATATGCAACACACTCTTTGAGGCGATTGACACCAGAAAAAATAGAAATCATGAAACAATTTAAGTGCAAAACTTCAAATAAATATGATTAAAATTTAAACTGTAAAAGAAGAAAATGTTCATTAGTAAACAAAGAACATGAATATACATTTGTATAAGGATGTATAGGACATGTACATAAATATGTATAGAATGAGTATACATATATATGGCATGGATATACATATATGGGACAGGGATATACATATTTATCTATGTATAAATGTTTATTTTAATATACAAAAAAATTCAGATACCCTATAACCTGTACCCTAAAAAAACTTTGACTCATACTCATGCTCAGAAATGGGTAACATGTTCCTCCATCTAACTCTGTTTGTAAGTGTGAATTACTACTGTACATTATTTATTAGATGGTGCTGGAAGATATGGTCAAAGAAGATGTTAGCTTACTGATAGTGATATTATTTACCTTTAAACTTGGAAATATATATATAAGTAATCTGAAGTTACTTATTTTGAATGGTGTAAATATAGTTGTATTTTATATTATTTATATGTATGTATATCTATACCTACATATAAATGTGCATATGTATGATATGTAGATATAAGCAGATTTTTTATAAGATGCGAACTTTAGAAACTGGATCTATAATCATTTAAATGAACATAATAGCATTTCATTTTCCCGCAAAATTAAGAATTTAAACCAGTACTTTGATAATAATTTTACAAATAACAAGAACAATACTTTAATAAGATTTAAGATGGTTGTAGTTAAGCAAGGACTGCAAATACTACAACAACCTGGATAATGACAAAATGTCTTGACTGCTGAGCCATAGCTAGCTACTTTTTAATTCTTGGCATTTTCCAAATCCCAGGATTATGCCATCAGGGCAGAATCTCCTATCAGGAGGTTAAAGAAATGACCAATAAACAAACTACAAGGCTGTTGACCTTATAACATGTTTGGAAAGACACAATTAGGAGACTTAAGGAGAAGAGGTACTGGTAAAAATGAATTCTCACATGGTAAGCTTCCATTTATGCCTGTTTTCCTCTCAAGATAATTTGCTGGTTTGGAATCTGTGTGGAGCAGGATTCTAATAAACTAAAAACCTTTCCAAAATACCATTGGTTCCATTATTAGTTAACACAAAGATAATAGCTCCAACATTTGGGTTGGATAAGGATGAATTTTTATTTCCTAATTGCAACTTTCTTTGTTATGATTTGGTTCTGTTTCTCTTTTGCATGCATAATTTATTCTTAACTAATATTTGCGGTTGTTCATAAAACTTGCATAGGTTCTGAAAGGTAATTTTGTTTCATCAAATATCAAACATAGTATACATGTATGGTAAGTAAATGGGAAGAAATAATGCAGATAAATCCCCTGTATATTTAGAAGAATGGTTCATTTCTAATGCAGCATTATAATGTCATACTGATAATCATAATGTTGAAAATATTTCTAAGAATCTGACAATAATTGCTTTGAGAAGATGAATATTATAAGCTGCTTATACACACGTAAATTATCACAGCCATGTTAAAGAGAAATTTAGAAGTGTCTTGAATAACTTAAAATATAAGACTTTATATATAACACATTCAAATGCACATCTATACCCTAGAGAAACTTTGGTGCATATTCATATTCAGCAAGGTGCAACATATTTGTCTCAACCCTGTTTAAATGTGAAATACTGTAAATTTATGGTTCATCAGGTGATATTGGAAGTTATAGTTAAAAAAGATGTTAGCTGACTGGCAATGACATTTATTTTCCTTTGCATCTAAAGATACATTGGGAAATTTGAATGACTGTGATGGTGAAACTGTAGATAAATTTTAGATTGTAAACTAACGGTGAGCTCATATTAGTGCATGGTACATATCTATTATTTTTTCAGATTCCAATTTTATTTACTGATATTTAGTCATAATTACTATATTATTCTTTGCATTTCAATTTGCTCTTTCTTTCTTTCTTTTTTTTTTTTTTTTGAGACTGGATCTTGTTCTGTCGTCCAGGCTGGAGTGTAGTGGGGTGATTCCAGTTCACAGCAGCCTTGGACACTTGGGCTCAAGCAATCCTCCTGCCTCAGCCTCCTGAGTAGCCGGTACTATAGGTACATGCCACCATGCCCAGCTAAGTTTTTAAATTTTTTGTAGAGAAGGGGGTCTCACTATATTGCCCAGGCTGATCTCAAACTCCTTGTTTCATGCTTCAAGTAATCCTACCACCTCAGTCTCCCAAAGTGCTAGGATTGCAGGCATGAGTCACTGTGCCTAGCCTGCTCTCATTTTTAAAAATAAAAATCTCACTAACACTAATGAAAGAAAACATATTTTTATCCTTTTTTCAATTTTGGCAACTATTAGTTTAAGTTTCTGAATTTTCATTTCTCTAACCTTAAATTTTTTTTTTTTTTTTTGAGTTGGAGTCTCACTCTGTAGCCCAGACTGGAGTGCAGTGGCCGCTCCCGGCCACCGCAGCCTCGACCTGCTGGGCTCCGGTGATCCTTCCACCTCAGCCTTCCAAGTAGCCGGAATTACAGGCATGCCCTACCACGCCCAGCTGATTTTTTTGATTTATTGTAGAGATGAGGTCTTGCTGCCCAGGCGGGTCTCGAACCCACGGGCTCAAGCAATCCACTCACCTCAGCCTCCCAAAGGCGCGGGATTACAGGCTGAGCCACCAAACCCGGCTAACTTTAAATTTTAACTGGCTATACAGTTAATGCTGCTATAGCATCTGTGAAAATTTGCCCTCTCAAAAAAAAAAATAGCATCAGCAACATTATTTGCAAATACATATGGAAAATTGATATTAGCCTTTGGTTTTCATTTTTACATTGTTTAATGGCAACCTTTCGAATTGTGTATTGTGTGTATTGTGGTCTATATTTGACATATGTAAAAACTGAGATTGAGGCAGAAAAAAAACCTGAGATTGTTTGATGCTTCGCTATTAATAACTGATTGGACTGGATTGTGAAAATCCAGAATCAAGTCACTAGGATATTTAGTCAATCCAGGTATTCAGATATGTGTGTATGTGTGTGTGTGTGTGTCCACCAAGACAAAATAGTGACTTGATTGTAAATCAAAATCAGCATTTATAACCCATCATACTCAGTGTGTCATTGCAGAAGTTTTGTCACTTATCTCTTTTATTTTATTTTTTTCACACCTCTTTTCTTCTATGTAAAAGGTAGAGCCTGAGTGTCTAATGACAGCTACAACACTGAATATAATAATCTAATCTGATTTTTGCTATCAATTGACCTGCAAATATGAATATAATATTCAATTAAATAGAACATAAAGTAGTCAACCTAACAAACTGTAACTTTTTTTTGTCTAAATCAATACTTCACGAATGCTTTAAAAAATGCAACATTACCTGAATAACATAATTGTCCCTTCAAAATAAAGGATATCACATCAAATTCAGAAAACAAATTAATGGCTGATTAAATACATGTTTCAGACTATTTGGTTTGTAGAAAAATCATTGTTAGTGGGTCTTGTTTCTAATGTATCCATGACTGATCCAAGTACCAGAATGTGAGTATGTCTATTCTTACCCTTGAAGAAAAATGGTTTTCAAAAATATGAAACATTGAATATAACTCAGACTATGGCCAACTAGTTGCTTGGCTACTGTTCTGTCATTACAGAGAAGCAATCAAGCAATGTATTAGGAATGTTGATTACTCACTTTAGTAGTTCACTGTATATCTGCAGAAAATCTGCTGGAGTGGATAGATGCTGTGCAGAGAGAATAATTTGTTGCCAAGCCTTGCTGGAAAGATACTCAACTCAGGATTCAACATCTAATCTGTTAACTATTTCCCCTCCTTCATCCCACGGTCATTTTCTTAGCTTAGATATCTGTGATGTCTATCAAAAATTATTGCCACTGATACTTAGCCGGTTTCCTAATCTGTAGTTTTAATGTCTGTTCCAAGTAATTAGTCTTCAACAAAGTAGATGACTTTTCCAAAATTCAGATAGAATCATGGAACCATAAAATATTGGCTCTTCTTCAATTTCCTATTGCCCCAAAATTACAGATAGCAGTCTCATGGCCTGTAACAAGACTTCCCTTCATCTATCAAACCCACACCTCTCCCTGCCTCCACCACACATATGTGAGATAACTTAAATACCCAGATGTATCAGAATTTGTGCATTAGAATCAATTCAATGTATGCAGCTAGTAATGTCTTCTGGGGTATTCAAAGCTCCTACATGACAGTTTAAACATTTTAATTTATGTTTCATGCTCATTTGGGCTCTTAGAGTCTCTGAGTAATTAAGCAGATAAGAATTATATTACTGGACATAGTGTTTGGTATCATTTTTTTAGAGTGCAATGTGTTTTTTTCCCTACACAAAAAATAACAGAGTGGAGTAAGTTTCTAATATAATGATTCAGTGGGGTGCTTCTTATTTCTTAGTACACCAATTACCTTTGTCGATGGGAAGATGGGTTAGACCAACAAAATCAACACCATCAATGAGTCAGATCTCAAAAGTGAAGGTTTGGCAGAACTCATGAGGTAAAACCCATCCTGTTCAACCAGATTTCAGGCAGAAAGGAAAGAGAACATGGGGTGAGTTATGGAGGAAAGACGTTATAATAATACTTGTGAGCTTATTAATAGGTACAAAAGAGGTACAAAAGAAGAGATTATAGCAGTGAGACAGCCTTGTGGCTATGTCTCTCTGACTTCTTGCTACAGAGGTTAACATTAATTCAGAACAAGTAGACTCCTTCCAAATCTATCCCAGTGTTTGTGATAAGACCACACCTCTACTGGGTGTGTCAGCCTAAGATACTTAACTCTCTTTCTCCTTTATTCTATATTAAACTAGCCTAATCTTCTGCTTGTTCACCCAGTCTTTCTCAAACCTCTCTTGATTTCTTTCATACCTGCATTTCCCCTAATAAAAATAAAAGACTGAAGATTATTTCATAGGCAGTGTAGTTCATTGCTTTTCCAAGCTAAGCAGTATAAGATAAAATAAATAAGACTTATAATATGGTCTTGCCAAATAATCAAGGTAATTGTATTTACCTTAAGAGTTAGGATTTAAAAGCTATACTTCAGGGAGCAAACACTTTGTTCAATTAAACAAATGTTGAAGTCTGAGCACTAAAATAGAGAAAGAACAAAACCTAAATTTATCTGTAGATCTAAAAGGAAATATGAAAGCATGGATGATATTTCTTCTTGTGTTTTGTAAGAACCAAAGTGGTTTAAAAAAAAAAAAAGTACCATTGTTGTCAGTATATCATTTGTTTGTGATTTGCATTTAGCTTAAAGATCAAGTGTCAAAACATAATCCTTATTTAACATAATATTTAAGACCCATCAATGCCTTGTAAAACAAAAATAAAACTCTGACAGAGTGGGAAGATGGCGGCCGAGCCAGTCAAATTATGCGAGTCCCAGTGTGAGTGAGTGAGTGTATGGAAAATGTTGTGTACATGCTGGTGAATGAGTGGGCATGTGAGTGGCTGACTGAGTGATGTCTAGGGAACTAGGGACCAGGGCTCTCCTGGCATAGCGGCTGGTGCCACAGTTGCTGGGCTTGGACCCTAGTGATGCCTGGGACTCAGAAGCTGAGTGCCATTTTCTTTTTATTTATTTTTTTAAATCAGCAAACCCTCCGTGGAAAGAAAATGCTAGGAGACATTGTCTAAGCAGGGCCTCGTAAGAAAGTGGGCAGGCCCCTGGTACAAAAACTGGTGCTGTAGCTTCTCTGCTTTGTCCCTGGCTCTTCCCAGGTCACAGAAGCCTAGCACCATTATTTTTTTTGAAATGGACAAAAGTTTTTCTGAAAAAAAGTGGTGGAGAGAAACCATCACCCCAGGCTTTCCCTCACCATTTCAGCAGGAGAGACGGCCACCTCCTGGTTTTCCCTCACCACTTCAGTTCCTGGCAGGGCACTGGCAGCAGGGGCTATGGAGGGAGTCCAGAGGCAAAGTCCCAAGGAAGAGGACAAGAGAAGCACCCCACCAGCATTTTGAAGGTGGGGCAGGAAAGTGCTCCAATTTGCTTAACATGGAGCAATAGACCCAATCTCTATGACTGGTCAATCAACTACTCAGGGATTAATCGTGACCCAGAGGAAATATCCTGAAAGTACAAACTTCAGAGAGACCTGACGAGTGCTGAGCTCCAGGCACCCCACCTCCTACACTGATGCAGCCATGGGACAAAGGGTGTGGCCAGAAAAGGATGAGGAAGAACTCCAAAGAGATCAGTGGTGAGTCTGGGACTGTCCCAAACACCCTTCTCTCCAGCAATCCTCTGAACGTCAGACCCACACAGTTGGGTCACGACTGAGAGGGAAAACCCAAGTGAAGCCTGGACGTCAATTGGAATAGAGAACTCCATTCCAGGATAGGCCTAGCTGGGGCACCACCCCCGAGTACATACCTGGGGAAGAGACAATCCGGTACCTCCTCATTGGAGATCTCCCTGACCATACGAGAGTAGGATGAGAGGACTGCAGCCCCACCCACTTCCATTGGCCCTCCTCCTTCCCTGCTTTGGGCACTGAGAAAGTGAAAGAGGTGGCTCTTCAGGAGAGACCTGAGTAGAGGAACAATTATAGACTCTGTCACAAGAAGGCAGGTTTTGTTTTGTTTTTTTAATTTTCAATTTTTAAAAAATTTAATTTTTTGACCGTTTGCTAGTTCATCTATTTTTTAAATATTTTTTTCTTTTTGCATGAATGTGTACATGAGGGTTTGATATGCATCTCCCCCCCAAATTTTTTTATTTCCGTTTGTTTCTTTCTTCTTTTATTTGTCATTTTCTGTTTATGTGTGTATGTGAATGATTGAATGCTCATCTTTCAATTTTGTTGTTGTTGGTTGGTTTTTGCTCTTTTGTTCTTCTGGGTTTTTTTATTTTCATTTCTTATAGTTTAAGGCGTGTGTCAATATATGTGTGAAGGTTTGACCTGAATTCCTTTTTTTTCTCCTCTGGTCTTTCTGTTTTTCTTCTCAATTCACTTTGTGCTAGGCATGTGTATGTGTCTTAGTTTTCTTATTTTGTTGTTGTTGTTGTTTGTTTTGTTTCATTTTGTTGTTATTCCAATTTGTTTTGGGGTGTGTGTGTATGTCTGTGTGTGTGTGTGTGTGTGTGTGTGTGTGTATGTTCAATTGTTTTTTGAATTGGTTTCTGCTTTACATCATTATATAGAGTGGTGGTGAGGAGAGTGTCTCAGGGAACACATACCACAATAAGTGAATATTGTAATTTGCAAGTAAATTCTGAATCCTAGTGCCCCATTCCCTACTTTATTTGAATTTCAAAAACTACAAGAGACAGCAAAGCTTCCCATCCACCATCTTATTTCAAAATAGAACAAGAACAAATCCAGAGCCCAGATCAGGGAAGAATAGAGGGCTGGGCAAACATCAGAAGGGAAGTCCTCTCCCACTGACACTGAATAACATACCTAAATATAAAAACAAGAGATCTGCCACAAATAAGGAAAAACCAAAGGAAGGACAGGCTCAGTGGCTCAGCCTGTAATCCCAGCACTTTGGGAGGTCGAGGCAAGTGGATTGCCTGAGCCCACAGGTTTGAGACATGCCTGGGCAACTTGGTAAGACCTCGTCTCTACAATGAATCAAAAATTAACCGGGCATGGTAGCATGTGCCTGTAGTTCTGGCTACTTGGAAGGCTGAAGTGGAAGGATCGCCAGAGCCCAGCAGATCGAGGCTGCAGTGGCCAGGAGCATGCCACTACACTCCAGACTGGGTGACAGAGTGAGATTCTAACTCAAAAAAACAAAACAAAGCAAAACAAAACAAAGAAAGACCTCATGCAATTTCAAGCGTACCAAAGACAAACCTCCTGAAAAATCAGATCTTGGTGCCCAAACAATGGAAGTCACCAACCACTGGCCCCAGAATATGACAGGGATTAGAGAATGAATGGAAAGAGTGAATAAGACTCAGAAAGACAAGATACAACACTGAAGGAATAAGTAGCAGAGAGTTTGGCAATTAAAAATTTAATCCAGGAAATAAATAACAAGATGACAAGTATGGAAAGCAGAATTAACCTAGGAGAAAAAAGAATTTCAGAACTTGAAGAACAGAACATAGAATTAATCAGATCTATAAAAAACATAGAAAGAAAACTCAGAAAGAACAAAGCCTACAGGAGATGTGTGATTATATGAAGAAGATGAACCTAAGCCTGATTGCTATCCCAGAAGAAGAAAAGGAAATTGAGAGCACCTTGGAGCAAGTATTCCAGGAGGCAATCCAAGAAAACTTTCCCCATATCACTAGAGAAATGACCAGTTAAGCACAAGAGGTACAGAGAACCCCCACAAGACATCAAATGAGAAGACCAATCCCTAGACACAAAATAATTTGCCTACACAAAGTAGGCAGAAAAGAAAAAAATACTAAAGGCAGCAAGAGAGAAAGCTCAGACTACCTACCAGGGAAAACCAATCAGAATAGCAGCAGACCTATCAGCAGAAACGCTACAAGCAAGAAGGGGCTGGAGCCCTATATTTAAAGTCCTCAAAGATAAACAATTTCAGCTAAGAATTTCCTACCCAGCCAAGCTCAGCTTCATCAGTGATGGAGAATTAAAATCCTTCCCAGACATACAATCCCTAAGAGATTATACAGCTTCCAGACCAGCTCTGCAAGAAACACTTAAAAAAGTATTAAGCACAGAAGAAAGAAAAAAAAATGAATGACCACACACTTCCCAAGAGAATAGCAGAGCACAAAATCAACAGAGAATACAGCACAAGAAACTGGAAAACAAACACATACATCAACCCCAAAGCCAAAAGAAAACAAGCAAACAAAGAAAAAATTTTATAAGAACCTCATCCAGTGATGAGCAATCACATTTCAATAATGAGCCTAAATGTGAGTGGACTAAATGCACCACTGAAAAGACACAGAATGACAAACTGGATAAGAAACCATGACCCAATTATTTGCTGCATCCAGGAGACTCATTTAACTACAAGGGACACACAGAGACTCAAAGTTAAAGGATGGAAAACAAATTTCTAGGATAATAGATTACAAAAGAATGCAGAAGTTGTGATCTTAATATTAGACAAAACAACCTTTAAGAATCAAAAATTTAAAATATGCAAAAGGCCACTATATAATGATAAAAGGTTTAATCCATCAACAAGAAATATCAACCTAAACACATATGAACCCAACACAGGAGCAAAAGCATTTATAAAGCAACAACTAAGTAAACTAAAAAAAGATATTGACTCCACTATTATAGCAGTGGACTTGAATACCCTACTAATGGCCCTAGATAGATCATCAAGGAAAAAATCAACAAGGAGATCCAGAACCTATACTTGACACTTGACCAAATGGATTTAATAGATACCTACAGATTATTCCACCCAACAACCACAGAATAGACATTCTACTCATCACCACATATAATGTACTTCAAAATTGATCACATCCTTGGCCATAAATCAAGCATAAACAAATTCCATAAGGATGAAATCTTGCCATGTACCTTCTCAGACCACAGTGGAATAAAAATAAATATCAACACCAAAAACAATTCCCCAAAGTCCACAAAGACATGGAAACTAAACAGCATGATGCTAACAACTACTGGGCCAACACTGAAATCAAAGCAGAAATTTAAAGATTCTTGGAAACAAATGAAAATGAAGAAACATCTGACCAAAACCTCTGGGATGCCATGAATGTAGTTCTAAGAGGGGAATTTATATCTCTACAAGTACACATCAAGAAAACAGAAAGATCACAAGTGGAGAGCCTAATCACCTAAGGAAGCTGGAAGAAGACCACCAAAACCCCAACTTTAGCAGAAGAATCCAAATCATCAAAATAAGAGCCCAAATACGGGACATAGAAGACAAAAATATTATAGAAAACATCAACAAAACAAAAAGTTGGTTCTTTGAAAGAATTAACAAGATTGATGAACTCCTAGCCAGAATGACCAAGAAAAAGAAAGGAAAACCCCAAATAAACACAATCAGAAATACAAAAGATCAAATCCCAACTGACCTTGAAGAAATACAAAAGATTATAGAGATTACTATGTACACCTATATGGAAACAAACTTGATAATCTAAATGAAACGGAAGACTTTATGACATCACACAACCACCCCAGGTTGAAACAAAAAGATATTGAGACACCAAATAGACCAATAACAACCCAGGAAATCGACTCTGTCATATGAAAACTACCTACAACAAAAAGCCCTGGACCAGATGGCCTTCCAGCAGAATTCTACAAAATGTACAAGGAGGAGCTGATACCAATCCTGTTGAAAGTATTCCAGGCAATTGAGAAAGATGGAATTCTCCCCAGATCATTTTATGAAGCTAACATCACACTGATACCCAAGCCTTGGTAAAGATCCAACATAAAAAGAAAACTACAGGCCAATATACCTTATGAACATAGATGCAAAAGTCCTCAACAAGATTCTAGCAAATCAGATCCAAAAACACATCTCAAAAATCACCACCATGACCAGGTAACCTTCATCTCCAGGATGCAGAACTGGTTCAACATTCACAAGACCATAAATGTAATAAAATACACCAACAGATGTAAAAACAAGAACCGCATGATTATATCATTACATGCAGAAAAACTTTTGATGAAATCCAGCATCATTTCTTGACAAAAAAACCCTCAAGCTCCTAGGTATAGAAGGAACATGCCTCAAAATAGTAAGTGTCATCTATGACAAACCCACAGCTAATGTACTGCTAAATGTACAGAAACTGGAAACATTTCCCCTGAAAACTGGAAGAAGACAAGGCTGACCACTGTCATCTCTCTTGTTCAACATTGTGTTGGAAGTCCTAGCTCAGGAAATTATTCAAGAGAAGGAAACCAGGGGTATCCAAATAGGAAAAGAGGAAGTGAAGTTACCCCTCTTTGCTAATGATATGCTCCTATACCTTGAAAATCCAAGAGAATCTGTCAAAAACCTGATTTCACTGATACAGGACTTTGGCAAAGTCTCAGGGTACAAAAGACAGTTGCATTCCTATATACCAACAACAAGCAGGCAGAGACCCAAATTAGAAATTAAAAGCACAATCCCATTCACAATAGTCACAGAAAAATGAAATACCTCAACATCTTCCTAACCAGAGAAGTGAAAGACCTTTACAATGAGAATTACAAAACACTACCCAAAGAAATCCAAGAAGACACAAACAAATGGAAAAATATTACATGCTCATGGATAGGAAGAATCAACATTGATAAGATGTCCATCCTACCAAAGGCAATCTGCAGATTCAACACAATACCAATTAAGTTACCAACATCATTCTTCTCAGACCTGGAAATGACAATACAGAGATTCATATGGAAACATAAAGACCACGAATAGCCAAAACAATCCTTAGCAAAAGAAACAAAGCAGGAGGTATCACACTTCCAGACTTCAAACTTTACTATAAGGCTAAAGTAATCAAAAGTCTGCTATTGGTACAAGAACAGACACATAGACCAATGGAACAGGATAGAGATTCCGGAAGCAAAGCCTCAATTCCTCAACCTACTCATCTTTGACAAAGCCTCCAACAACAACCACTGGGGAGAGGAGAACCTATTCAGTAAACGGTGCTGAGAAAACCGGCTTATCACATGCAGAAGATTGAAACAGGACCCCTACCTATCACCATACACAAAAATTAACTCTAAATGGATCAAAGACCTAAACGTAAGACCCCAAACTATAAGAATCTTAGAAAATCAGGAGACACTCTAATGGAAATTGGAACTGGCAACCAATTCCTAATTAAGAACCCTAAATGCCCATACCTTAAGAAATAAGATAGACAAGTGGGACCTCATCAAACTATCGAACTTCTGCAAAGCAAAAGAAACCATCAAGAGAGCAGGAAGACAGCCCACAGAATGGGAACATATATTTGCCACCTGTATATCTGACAAAGACCTAACATCTAGAATCTACAAGGAACTCAAATGCGCCAAAAGGAAAAAAAACAGCCCCATTAAAAAGTGGGCAAAAACATCAATAGACACTTCTCAAAAGAAAAAAGTGCTCAGCCTCACTCATCATCAGAGAAATGCAAATCAAAACCACATTGAGATACCACCTAATCCCAGTAACAATGACCATCATTAATAAAACAAACAATAACAGATGATGGCGAGGATGCTGAGAAGAAAGAATGCTTCTACGCTGCTGGTGGGAATGCAAACTAGTACAACCTCTTTGGAAGACAGTGTGGCTGTTTCTAAAGAGCCAGATATTGACCTTCCATATGACCCAGCAATTCTCCTATTGGGAATATACCCGAAGGAACTCAAATCATTTTACAAAAAAGATACCTGCACATGTATGTTTGTTGCAGCTCTAGTCACAATAGCAAATACATGGAACCAACCGTGCTGCCCATTGAAACTGGGCTGGATAAAAAAATGTGGTATATATATACAATGGAATATTATGCAGCCATAAAGAAGGACAAACATATGGCCTTTGCAGCAACTTGGATGGATTTAGGGTCGACCATACTCAGTGATCTAGCACAGAAACAAAGAACAGAGTACCATATGTTCTCACTCATAAGTAGACCTTGAACAATTATAATACTATAAGAAAGCAATTGGCAATATTGGGAAACTGTCAGGGTAGTGAGAGTGGGATTGGCAGTTGAGGGAAACTACTAGGGGAGGGAGGGGCATACCTCATCAACAAGGGTTTCTCCATAATCAACATTTGTATCCCTAACACTGAACCTTACTCCACATCTTTATAATTAAAAAAAAAAAGAAAAGAAATAAAACTCTAAGCCTATCTAGTGACTGAATGGACCTCCTCTGAGCCATGATAAGCCTTAAAAACTACATTTCAAGCCATGAATCAAAAAGAGGTCGTGGTGCCAGGTGGGGTGGGGCACAAAACCTGTGGATTCTTTGACTCAACCCTAGAATGAATCTTAGTAGCCAGCAAAGTTTTAAAACACCTTCTTATACTTCTCCTTTGTGCATTATTAAGGGCAACTGACTAGCATTAACATTAAAATAGAGATCAGAAGATTGACAAAACAGATTCTCTGGCAATAAGATACCAAATTTCTACCTGACTTTGGTATAGCATCATATTACTGGTAGCAGGCCTTAAAGGAAATAAAAATATTTTACTCCAAAATATGTTTCTTTGACATATTTTGAAGTGACACTGCAAAGCCATTTGTTGGAGAAATTTGCATCTGTAGAGAGTCTCCTTTCCTAGGAAGAGTATGACAACTTTTGAGACATTTACCACTACCACATATTCTCTCTGAAGCTACTTGGAAGCATCATCTACATAATAAGAACCTTGACTTCTACAACTCCCCTTATCTTAAGTCAAGTATTTATTTGAGTGATATAGACAGAGCTTAATGCTTTCTACCAGCTGCCAGTCAAAAAAAATCTTTGAATCCGCCTATGACTTGTAAACTCCCCCACTTCAAGATGTCCTGTCTTTCAGGGACTAGGCACATGTCCTCAAGACCTCTTGGATCTGTGCCTCTGGCTTTGGTCACTCATTTTTATCTCAGAGTAAATGTCTTTAAATATTTTTCAGAGTTTGTTTTTTGGCAACACCCAACCAAGATGAGATTTTTGCCATTGCACAATTCTTTATAAGTAGTTACAGGCAAGTAGGCCGTACATACACAAACAGATTCTACAGAACAAACTACTAATTCATATCTTTTAGTTGCTTCATGGTAAGCTCTTAGCTCTTTATGAAAAGTAATGGAAAATTCAACTGTGACAGTGAAAGTTTAACTTTTGTCTCCCCAGTATCTAATTTTTGCCACAGAGAAATTTACAGCCTCTAGGAAATTGGAATATGGTCAACTCAGTCATCAACCTTGTGGCCCTTAATAATTCAGAGATAAAATACCCTTAATTCTAGGAAATCCCAACATGGAACATATATAAAAGTAAAAAAAGACAAACAAAATTCTATCAATTCACATTCCTAAACTATTTTCTTAAAGTTGTACAGTTGTTTTATTTTTTCTTTATTTTTATAATTTGTTTCATTGGACTGGGTACAGTGGCTCACATCTGCAATCCCAGCACTTTGGAAGGCCAAGCAATCATTTTTTGCCCATCAATAGAATTCCTTTTCTCTTTCCTCCTAGAACCCTTCGCACCAGGATCTAAGTCCCATTCTTCCTGTAACCTCAAGATAATATAAAATCTCCTGTAACTCATTGAGAATTTCAGTCTTCATTCCAAAGGCTCCCATGTATACACATTAAATAAGTTTGGTGATCTTTTCTCCAACTAATCCATCTGCCTCTTGTTAGTGATTTTCAGTAAACTTTTAGGAAGTCAAGACTCCATGGTCCCCACAGTATACATATTATAGGGCATTCTGGTTATTATTTTTTACTAGACTGTAGTTTAAAGATGAACATGAAGTCTAAAAACCTAAGTTCCCTTACCAGCACACCCTCCTTATATGACCAGGGTACTTTATTTGCCCTATTGGAATATGATTTTCTTCATATATTTTAATTCTAATCATACAGAGCTCTTATCAAATGTGATGAAAAAGCAGTTATATACCCTGGTATAGTGAATACCGTTACCAATGAGTAATTTTTACATATTAATTTTAGTACTTTTTCATTGCCTTTTCTTTAGGAATTATTGTGTGCTAAAATTTCAACTAATTGTTGTGAATAGCTGTGTCAAATCTAAAATAGTTTTAAAATAACTTATTGTATTATTAATAGTAGCTTAATACATGTCAAGTATCCTTGCAAGTGTTAACTTAATTTTCACAGTAACTCCATACAGCAGCTATTTATTGTCATTTTATTTTACATAATTAAACAAAATTTGTAATATCTAATTTGTCCCAAATTTCAAGTCAGTAAACGCCTGTGCTTCAATACTATAATGCATTATTTGAAAACCAAAATGACTTAGATTTTTACATCTGTATTACATATTTCAATTTTCTACTTCTAATAAATTTTGTGTTCACATGTTTTTATTTCATACATAATTAAATATATTAATATAGGTTGTTGGAAGTTCCATGGTATTTTGTAGCATCACCTTTGAATATGTGAGTTTAAGATAGATTTAAATGAATTTATTTATTAGGTTCTAGAGATATAGAAAAAAGTAAAGCTACTCAAATAATAAGTGCATTAGAGATATTTTGAATGTGATTCTTAATATACCTGAGATCAAACTTTTACTTTAAACTAAGCATAGTCAATGCTATAAGCCATTCCTTAGAAAATCATATTCAAGAACTATATTTTATTACCTTGAAACTTAAAAATAATTATATAAAAATAAAATATATTATAAGCATAAAACAGAATTGCCAAAATATTATTGCACAAATTTTTATTAAAAGTATTATAATCATTTGCTCTAGCTTATGTTAAATTTAAAGTATCCCTGCATGATTTCTACCTTTAGTGATTTGTGCTATAAATTCGCTGCCTTCTACTCTCAAGAATTGTAATTTCCATGAAATAAACACAATCATTTGCATGCAATTCTCATACGTGCCTGATATAATAATGTCTACTACAATTCAATAAATGAATGGACCTACTTGAAAGAGTTGTGAGTGACACGGATGCAATAATTAAATGTCAAGTTGAATCTGCCTTCAGTATCCACATTTGCAGATTGCATCTCCAGTTCTTAATTTGTTTCTCTCTTCTTTTCTTGTCCTTGTGCCATTTCAATTCCTCCATCTAGCTTCATGTTCTTGCAAGTTTACTTGTTCTTCTGCCTTGAGTTTGTATGTTTTCTAGATCTCCTCTTCTGGTGTGTCCTCTGAGACAGAGTAGCTAGAAGCAAAATGACAAAATAATCAAGAGTGGATTTTGGAATTCCCATATTTCATATTCTACTGTATGGATACACCACATTTTGTTTATCCATTTATCCTTTGATGGCCTTTTGGGTTGTTTTCACCTTTGGCTATTGTGAATAGTGATGCAATGAACATTTATAAGCAAATATTTATTTGAATACCTGTTTTCAGTTTTGATGGGTATATATCTAGTAGTGGAATGGTTTGTTAGGGGTCTGGAAAAAGAGAAAATGGGGAGTGACTGCTAAATTGACAAGGTTGCAGTAAAGGCCCCTGAATTGTACACTTCAAAATGGTCCAAATGCTGAAAAATAAATGCTTAAACATAGTTTTATTTCTGAATACTAGTCATATCATAATTAAGAAAAAAATAATTTTAATATGGATTTAAAACCTAGTATAATATCTAAGCCAAGGATGATACAAAAAAATTAAACTCTAAGAAGTATTAAGTAAATTTTAAACATGTCAAAATACCACATGGTTTATGCTATTTAAAAATATTATGTAACCATCACAAATATTCTATTTTGCCAGACAAATTTAACTGGGATTTATTTTTGAGGAAGGTTTGCCATTGTAGGCATGTGGAAAGAAAGCAATATTTCTCTTTCTCAGTCTTTTTGTGATAGCATCTATACTATCCTTAAAATTGAAGGTGTAAGGCATTTTTAACTCATGCTATGGTGGGTGGAGAGATAAACAGATTCAGCCACTTTCGCAAATTTTTCATTACTTTTGTTAAAGTTAAATATAAATATAACTGTTATGTGTTATATAAAATATAACAGTTATATGACCAAGAAATTCCACTTATAGGTATTTATTCAAAATAATTCAAATAGTATGTCCACAAAACCACTTGCCCATGAATGCTCATTGCAACTTCATTCATTACAGCTCACAGTTGGAAATAAGCCGGATGTCCACCAACAAGAGAATGGAGCAACAGATGGTGGTATATTTGCATAATGGAGATCTGCTAAACAACAAAATAGAACAACTTACTGAGTCAGACAACTTGGATCAATTGGGAAGTGGAGTAAAAGAAATCACACATTGATTTTAGAAAACTTTAAGTTGAACCCTCCTTTTTGAATCTAAAATGGCAATTTCTACCTTTTAATTGGAGTATTTAGCCCATTTATATTTGATGCAGTTAACTACATGGGTAAGTTTGGGTCTAGTATTTTTCCATTTGTTTTTGATTTGTCCAATGAAGCTGTTTTTCTGCAACATTAATTTCATTCCTCTAGTAGACACTTTCTTAACTTACCTCGTGTAATTCAAGTAATTTTTAATATTTCATTTTATTTTGTCTAATGGTTATTTGCCCTTTTGGTTCTTTTTTAGTTGTTATAGGAAAGAGAACATGTTAATTTATTATAGTATATGATAATAATATTGTTATCACTCTTCTTCATTTAAAAGTAACAACCATCTCACAATGTAATTCGTATTAACTTCCTTTGTACTTAATATCTATACATGTCAATAACTCCAAAATAAAATGACATATATTTCACTTTATATCATAAGATGCAAGAGAAGATACAAATTATTTTCTTTGTTTACCCTGATGAGTGCCCCAGTTATTAACTTCTTTAGATCATCCTTTTAAAAAATCCTTAAAGATACTCAAAGGTGTGGCTTTGAAGTAACCGACTGCTAATTCCAATATCCGCACTATGGTGTGTTCAATTTTTATTCATTGTTTTTTCTCTTGAATAAGGGTCACATTTATTTTTGTCTTCGTAGTACATATTTGGTGTATTTTCATTGTATATTGAACATTTTGGTTAAGAAATTATAGAGATTTGGAATTCTTTTGATTGCTCTTTCTAGTTAAATTGCAAACTGCTAGTCTTGTTCTTTGTGAAACATTGGACTATTTTGTTTGGGTGGTTGTATTTTGATTTTCTATTAGTTCTAGTACATAGCATTTACTCCTTAAAAGTGGTTCTTCTAAAATTTCTTTGAGAAACACAGAGTCTTATACTTTCTAATTAAGCAGGACTCAGACTACAAAATTTCCTCCCTGTGGTTGACAGCGATTAAAATTACTGCTTCAGTTTTTCAGTCTTTTGTTGTTGGTTTTTGCTGAATCCCTAACAATTTCCCCCACATATTGATAGTTCAGACACTACCTCAGAAATTGAGTGGAGTTTTTAAACTTTTCTGGGACTGTCTTTTAAAACTTGATCTTTAGGTGCCTCAAGAAAATATGACACTGAATTTGTACTTAAGTTCTTCTTATCTACTTCACACCAGGTGACACTTTCTCTTAAGCTAAATGAAATATAAATGTGTAATCCATCCAGCATGTTGCCTTATTTTAAGAGTCAAATTGTCCCTGGTTTTGGTTTTGGTCTGCTTTTAATCATTCTTCAATCTCTTCCAAGAGTTACTCATATTTTGTTTACAATTGCTATTTGTTGATGTTCATTTAAAATAAATTACAATAAATATAAAAACAAAAACAGTTATGAAATGATCATTTTATACATATTGTGAATATAATGTTAAAATGCAATGACCATTCATGTTTTTAAAAATAACTATTAACAAATTAGAGATGGAAAAGACGTTCCTTAATAGAATAAAAGATATCTGAGAAATACCTCATTTAGGTATTACAATAATGATTAACAATATATTTTAAAAGCACTAAGAAGGGAATTAGCCACTCCATCATTGTTCTAGATGTCTTAGTTAACAAAGTAATGTAAAGAAATACAAACACTATATGCACTGGAAAGGAAGACATTAATGATACATGAATGATACATTAATGTATCATTATTCACAAGGTGACACAACACAGTCACTAGAAAATTTAAAAGAATCTATGGAAAAACTATTGGAATTACTAACTGATTTTCTGTAAATAAATTGTATTTCTATATCTTAGAGAGAATCAAAGAGAAATTTCAAGAAGATTCCATTTGCCATAACATAAAAAAGTCCAATAATTAAAAATATATGTACTAATTTATGAAATATGTTAAATATTAACATATGGGATAAATAACTTACAGTTTTTTATTTGAAAGAATTTATATTTCAAATTATATATATGTATATATATATATATTTTTACCGAGATGGAGTCTCACTCCGTCGCTCAGGCTGGAGTGCAGTGGCACACTCACGGCCACCCCAGTTTCAACCTGCTAGGCTCCAGTGATCCTTCTGCTTTAGCCTTCCAAGTAGCTGAAACTACAGCCATGCGCCACCAGGCCCAGCTAATTTTTGTGATTTATCGTAAAGACGAGGTCTCATTAAGTTCCCCAGGCTGGTCTCGAACTCCCTGGGCTCAGGCAATCTTCTTGCCTCGGCCTTCCAAAGTGCTGGGATTAGTGGTTGAGCCACCCCACACAGCATAAGAATTAATATTTTAAAAATATATTTACAATATATATCTGCAACTATATAGGGAGGAACGGAGAGTTCTTGATCCCCAGGTGAACCCGAAGAGCGAGTGTTTTCCAGAGACAAGATTCCTATTTCTACTTTCTATTTTTCTTTCAGTGCAGATTTTGAAATTTGAATAGATGAGGAACCAGGAAGCTCCACCTGAGACAATCTGAGCCAGTCAGTGTGTGTCTAACACACCGGGTACTATCGTCACCTCCTGGACACTACTAGAAGTAGCAGCCAGTCCTTTAGGGGCTAGAATTTTCCAAGAGTAGTTTGGAGGCTCAAGAAATTCAATCAAACAAAAACCCCAGGACTTGATGACCAAACAAAGGAGAGGAACAAATCCTAGTATGGAAAGAAGAAAGCTAAAAGACAACAACAACAACAAAATCAGAAGATTGAGCTGTGGCAAAGAATTAAGCATGAAGGGATTAAAGTAAAGACCTAATTCCAAGTCTGGGTTAAGTAAGTAATACACAATTTGTCTACAGAAAAAACTAGTGACTCTTTTTAGTTACAAATCCAAAAATGTATACTCAGAAAAATTTATAAGAGGTTCAAACAATGCATTGGGAAAGAAGACATATGAGACACAAATTAAGGTATAAGATAGATTTAGATTTCTGAATGAGCAACCTTTTTTTCTTTTTCTTTTTATTTTAATTTTAACATATAAGGCTTAAAAAATGAACTTTGCCAATTTCCTTTTGGGAAAAGAGAGAGAAGGCAATACATTCTAACACTTATAAAGAGGTTCATAAGCAACTTAATAATACTTTCCAAGTTTCCTGGTAAACAGAAGCAGCCTTTAGCTTTTCCACTTGCAACTGCATTTTTATTAGGTCACTGGTGTTTATGTTTCTCTTGTCTGTGAATTCCTCAAAAACAGAAATTATATCTTCACATCTGCAACTAGTGCAATGAAAAGGCTGAACAACAGGGGAAGTGTTTACTAAATATTACTGGATTGAATTATCTTCACAGAAGCCATCTCACAGCCCTAGGAGATTCATTTATGTAAATTTTCATCAACTTGCTCTGCAGAAGAGTAATCTCTCAAGAGACTTTGCAAGAAAATATTTTGTCTACCAAATATATTTATAAAAAATATACTGCATAATATATGCCTTACTTGGGGGTTTACAGTGCTTTGGGGCATAATGAAAGTCCAGAGAAGTTTGTAATAACAAACCTTTTACCATTGTGTATCTTTCACTTAAAGTCTCTATCTGAAATAGAACACTATGAACACCTACTAATTTCTCAATTTCCTAACTTTTATTTAGAACTAATAATATTGGTATTACTGGTATGGCTAAGACAGATACATAAATCAAGCAGTTAGTTGTAGTTTTTAGGTGAGTGGTAATTATACCTGATATCTATCATCTATATCGATATAGATATCAATATAGATATAAGTATATATGTGTGTGTATCAGCTATATAAAATTATATGTATATATAAACTAGGTATACATATATACATACGTGCGCATATTATATGTATATGTTTATACTATATATACATACTATATACATAATATGACTAATATTTCATTTTCTCTTTATTAGAAATCAATTTCAAATTAACTTATTGAAACGTTATGTTAAAGTGTTAAATCTTGAGGTTTTCTTGAGCCCAGGAATTCTAGACTGTATTGAGCTATGATCACACTACTGCAGTCCAGGCTCAAGCAACATAGTGAGACCTTGTCTCTAAAAAGACAATAATAAAAATAGACTGGGTGTGATAGCTCACACCTATAATCCCAGCACTTTAAAAGGCTAAGGCGGAAGGACTGCTTCAGGTCAAGTTCAGATCGGCCTAGGCAACACAGAGAAAAATAAAAAATAAAAACATTAGTGGGACATGGGGGTGCATGCCTGTAGTCCCAGTTACTCAGGAGGCTGAAGCAGAAGGATCACCTGGACCCAGGAGGTTGAGGTTGCAGTGAGCCATGACTGTGCCACTGCGCTCCAGCCTAAGCAACAGAGTGAGACTGTGACTCAAAAATATAAAGTAAAATAAAATATATAATAATAAATAAACTGCAAAATATTTTCCTGTCTCAAAATTGTATGTACACATGACAAAGTCCAAACTCTCTAATAATTTATCTTTAATTAACAGGATGAGTTATTTGGATTATTACACTCAAAATAAGCATTTTGGTGCTAATTTTCTTGGTTCTGGTTTGAAAACCATTGAGACAATGTTGTGTCTAATGGAAACCAAATGTGTAAAATGAAAAATCATACAGCAAGCACAAAAGTGCCACTCTAAAGGAATAGTGCCTAGTTCGTGGTATATGTAGGAGTGATTTTTATCTATCACTAAAAAAAAAAAAATGGTGTTTCTTTAACTTGCTCATGGGGCCAGCAGGCAGTAAGTGCTTTCAACTCAAAACACTTTTATTACTGAGAGACTCAAAGGACTCAAAAAACTATACTTGCTATGAAAGAAACATTTATTATATGAATTCCTACCTCACGTTCACTGTATTTTATAAACCCCTACCTCACGTTTGCTGTATTTTATAAATCCCTACCTCAGACCCCACAAGACCAGACATATGTCGGGTGCCTGGTAGTAACTGTGCTGGGTGCCTGGTAGTGACTGTGGCTGTAAAGTTACAAAATATTTGCAATGTTTGTACTTAGAACTTTGTTAAGTTTTTGTTTGTCCCATAATAACCATGTTAAATGAAATAACCGGCTCCTTCTGCTTCTGCAACCACTACTGGCAGTATGTGAATGTTAAGCAATAAGCCCCTCCCGGACATTCCTTTGCTTGAATTATGGTGGTCTCTGTGGTGCCAGTCACTCTTCTTGTGGGCTCTGTGTTATTTCAAACCTGCTTGTATGCCCAAGCTGATTTATGCACAGTCACAGTGACTGTGTACAACACAGCTTATCTAACATTAGTAGTCAATCACGGGCAGCCAAGCCCGCACCCATGCAAATCAAAAATGAACCCACCAATCGCAAGCTTTCCTGTCCCCTGACATCACTGCAAACCTAGTTGAGAACTAATTGTGCAAGTTCCGTGGACTTCGTTTTCTACGTCATGCCTTCTTCTCATTGGATAATGTCTCAAACCTAGGAAAAACCTAGACGCCCAGTTCTTCCCTTGTAACTGTGTATATAATCTACTTGCTCTACTAGGTTGGGGCTCTCGTTCCTGTACTGCTGTGTGGGTTACATACGGGAGCCCAGACTCGAGTCTGAATAAAAAGACCCTCGTGTGTTTGCATCGGAGCTGGCTCTTTGGTGGTCTCTTGGATTCAGGATTTGGATACAACAATTACAACTTCCACGGGCTATATTTCCTCTGAAATAAAATACTGTCCCTTTGCCATATCTTACCAAAAGTAAATACACTTAGAAGTACAGGCTTCTCCACTGACATAAATGTATAATAGAAACGCAGCTCCCATCAGCCACATGGCCACTTTCATTCCAGTTCCTGTAAGTAAACATCACCACAAGTCAGTTGTTGCTTAAAGATTTTTAGCTATTCACAGGGAACAAAGAGTGAAATCATTTGTGTTCTCTTCCTTAAATTTAAAAGTACTGACCACGGATTCCAAGATGGTGATGGAGGCAATTGGAGTGCATGAGTCTCTGCATAAATGAACAGGTGGAGATCAACCTAGGGTGTCAGTAAAAATTTTGTGAATGTCTGATTGAGTGGAGAAGTGGAAAGGAGAGGACCAAGATTTCCTGCATAGTCAGCTACCCGGTGCGGCTGCTTGGACCTTGGCATGGTCTTGGCCCAGAGGCAGGCACCATCTCTATGGAAGCAGCCAGAAAAGGGGGGGGAGGATTAAAATGGTGAAGATCACTTACAGCACGTGCCACCTGCCACACAGCCTCCCTCCCAGGTCAGATACCAACAACACAAACTGTGAGAAAATATACTAGAGTCCCAGCAAGGAGAACCAGATGCTCCACCCCCCAACCAAAGCATTTGTGGTCTGCTGCAGCAGCCCTGCGGAAGAATCCAAACCTAAATCACAGCAAAATGGCGGTGAGTTTTAAAGTGATCCAGCACCCTTTTTTCCAGTGATCCATGAGTCATGCAACTCAGGTGGGCAACTTTCTGAGCAACACACACGGAGAGACCTGAACATCAGTGGATCAGCTGGGAGCAGTTCACAGCTTTCCCCCAACTCCATGGGATAAACAGGGGCTTAGATTTGGAGCATTTGCGGGTTGCACTGCAACCTAAGAACCCAGTCTCCGCTCACAGCGGATGAGTAGGGGTGAGTTTTAAGTGACCCTACACTCTTTGTCCAGTGATTTGTGAGACATGTGACTCTAGCGGGCAACCTTAGGATCAGCACACACGGAGGGGGCTAACCATAGGCGGATCAGCCAGGGACACCTTCCAGTCTCTCCACAACTGCAAAGGGTGAACAGGAGGACAGATTAAAAAGTTGGAAGCTCCTCCCTTCCAAAACCTCTTCCCTCTGCCACCAGCTAAGAGGAGCAGTGCTTGGGCCACTCCTACGAGAAACCTGAAATCTTGAAACTGCCGAAAGAGGTTGCTCAAGAATCACATAAGTTTTTGTTGTTGTATTTTGAGTTTTTTGTTTGTTTGGTTTTTTGTATCTGTGTGATTCTACCTATTTTTTTTAATATAGCTTGTTGAGAATGAGCATTCTGCTCTGTTTTACCCCTTCTCCTTCTTCTTTCTGTCCAGTGAGCCTATACTATATATAAGTGTGAAAATTTCCTCATATTGTTGGTTTTAGTTTCTTTGAGGTTTTTGTTTGTTTATGTGCTGTTTTTTTCTTTCTTCTTTCTTTGTTTTTGTTTTTTATTTTGTTTTGTTACTGTTTTGGTTTGGTCTTCTCTCTTTTTTTCTTTTTCTCTCTCTCTCTCTGCTTGTCTCCCTGTTTGCTGGTTTGTATCTTTTTCCTTCTCTCCTTTGTTCTCTCCACTGTCATCCTCTCCACATTCTCTCTTTATTAACTACTTTCCTTCATGTTATTTTGTACCCAAGGGAGATACATATGCTCCCATTGTATGGATATGCTGTAAGGTGGTGGGTAGTAGATCCCCAGGTTTCCACACACCAATCAGCAAACATTGTGATCGTCAGACAGCTTTTGAATCTTAGCAGGTCCTAACACACCTCATTCAAGTCTCAAATCTGCAAGGGAGTAACACAGTTTCCTTGCTCCAACCTGGATACAAAAATCGAACTAGTTCAGAGATTTTATTCAATGGAGAATAGGGGGTTGAGCAAAAAGAAGTGAAAACTATTCCCTTTCTTACTGAGCAATGGAAGTAAAGAAAAAAGAAAAATCCACCACAAATGAAGAAAAACCAAAGAAGCACCATAGGCGCTACACAAAGTCCAAAAAGGATCGTCCATGAGCATACTGCCTTTGGAACTCAAACAATGAAGAGCACCCAGGCTGACCGGTCTCAGACTCCAAATTCAAAGATCAAGAAATGGATGGAAAAGATGAACAAGTACCAAGAAAAGCAAGATGAAAACATGAAAGAACTAATGGCTGAGATTCAAACTATAAAGAATACAGTAAATGAAATAAATAATAAGCTGATAAGTGTGGAAAGCAGAATTAAACAAGGAAGAAGAAAGAATCTCAGAACTTGAAGACCAAAATCCAGAACTAGCCCAACATAGAAAGGAAAAGATGGAACAAAACCTTCAGAAGATGTGCAATTATATTAAGAGACCAAAGCTAAGACTGATAGGTATGCCTGAAGCAGATAAGGAGAATGAGAGCAGCCTGGAACAAACATTCCAAGAGGTCATCCAAGAAAACTTTCTGCATCTCATCAGAGAGATGACAATCCTAATGCAAGAGATACAGAGAACCCCTGCAAGGCATCAAATAAGAAGACCAACTTCTAGACACATAGTAATTCACTTACACAAAATAGGTATAAAAGAAAAAATCCTAAAGGCAGCAAGACAGAAAGGTCAGACTACCTACTGGGGAAGACCAATTAGAATAGCAGTAGATTTTATCTATAGAAACACTGCAGGCTAGAAGAGAATGGAACCCACTCTTCAAATCACTCAAAGATAAACAATTTCAACCAAGAATTTCCAACCCAGTTAAGCTAAGCTTCATTGGTGAAGGAGAATTAAAATCCTTCCCAGACATTCAATCCTGAGTGTATGCTGCCTCCAGACCACTCCATGAGAGACACTTAAGAAGACATTAAACACAGAAGAAAGAAAAAAAGAACAACCATATTCCTCCCAACAATGCAAGAAAGCAAGGAACCAATAAAGCATGCATCACAACTGCAAGATTGAAAACACACACATATTCAACCCCAAAATCAAAGGAAAACCAACAAAAAAATAAGTCAACAAACAGCAACAAAGTCTATAAGAGTCTCATGATAGGAATAAACTCTCACATCTCAATAATCAGCCCAAATGTGAATGGACTAAATGTACCACTGAAAAGACATAGAATGGAAAACTGGATAAAGAAGCATGGAAAACTGGATAAAGAAGCATAAAAATATACTGCCTTTGGGAAATGCATCTCACCAGAAGGGATGCTCACAGACTCAGAGTTAGAGAATGGAAAACAAATTTTCAGGCAAATGGAACACAAAAGAAAGCGGGAATTGCAGTCTTAATATCAGACAAAACAACCTTTAAGCTATCAAAAATTTAAAAAGATACAGAAGAACACTACGTAATGATAAAATATTCAAATCATCAACAGTAAATATTCATTCTAGACATATATGCAACAAGCACAGGAGCACCAACTTTTATAAAGCAACTAAGAAAACTTAAAAAAATATATTGGCTCTAACACTATTATAGCTGGGGACTTTAATATCACACTATCTACCCTAGATAGATCATCAAGGCAAAAAATCAACAAGGAGGTCTAGAATCTCAACCTGATGCTTGACCAAATGGATCTAATAGATACCTCCAGAACACTCCACCAAACAGTCATGGATTATACATTCTACTCATCATCTCATGAAACATAAACATACTCCAAGATTGACCACATCCTTGGCCATAAATCAAGTATAAACAAATTTCATAAGATTGAAATACTGCCATGAACCTTCTCAGACCAGTGGAATAAAAATGAATATCAACACCAACAAGGTTGCCCCAAAACCCACAAAGCCATGGACACTAAAAAACATGATGCTGAACAACTCCTGGATCAGCATGGAAATCAAAGAAATTAAAGATTTCCTGGAAACAAATTAAAATGAAAAGCATCTTACCAAAACCTTTGAGGTGCCATGAAAACAGTACTAAGAGTGGAATTCATCTCTACAAACACATATAAAGAAAATGGTAAGATCACAAGTTAACAGTCTACCGAGTCACCTAAGGAAACTAGAAAAGCAAGACCACCAAAACCCTAACTTCCACAGGGAATCCAGATCACCAAAATAAAAGTCCAAACAGAGGACATGGAAGACAAACAGTCATAGAAAAAATCAACAACAAAAAAGCTGATTCTTTGAAAGAATAAACAAGATTGATGGACCCTTAGCAAGACTGACTAAGAAAAAGAGAGAAAAAGTTCAAATAAACACAATCAGAAATACAAAAGATGAAGTCACAACTGACCCTGAAGAAATACAAAAGAATTTCAGAGATTACTATGTACACTTGTATGGAAACAAACTAAAAAATCTAAGTGAAATGGAGTACTTTCTGACAGCATACAACCTCGCAAGTTTGAAACAAGAGGATATTGAGACTCTAAATAGACCAATAACAACCAGGAAATTGACTCTGTCATACAAAAACTACCTACAAAAAAAAAAGCCCTGGACCGGATGACTTCCCAGCAGAATTCTACAAAACATACAAAGAAGAGCTGATACCAATCCTATTGAAAGTATTCTAGGCAATTGAGAAAGACAGATCTCTCCCAGATCATTTTATAAAGTTAACATCACATTGATACCCAAACCAGGTAAAGATCCAACAAAGAAAGAAAACTATAGGTAAATATCCTTGATGAACATAGATGCAAAAATTCTCAACAAGATTCTACCAAACTGGATCCAACAACACATCTCAAAAATCATTCACCATGACCAAGTAGGCTTCATTCCCAGGATGCAGAACTGTTTCAATATCCACAAGACCATAATGTAATTAAATACATCAACAGATGTAAAAATAAGAATCATATGATCATATTATTAGCTGCAGAAAAAGCTTTTGATAAAATCCCACATCCCTTCTTGATAAATACACTTGAACACCTAGGCATAAATGGAACATACCTCAAAATAGTAAGTGCCATTTAGATAAACCCACAGCCAACATACTGCTGAACAGACAGAAACTGGAAGCATTTCCCCTGAAAACTGGAACAAGACAAGGCTGTCCACTTTCATCTTTCCTGTTCAACATTGTGTAGGATGTCCTAGCAAGAAATATTAGACAAGAGAATTGAAATCAAGGGTATCCAAATAGGAAAAGAGAAAGTTGTTATCCATCTTCATGGATGACATGATTCTATACCTTGAAGACCCAAGACAATCTGTAAAAAACCTTGCACTGATAAAGGACTTTGGCAAAGTCTCAGGGTATAAAATAAACATGCCAAAGACAGACGCATTCCTATACACCAATAATAAACAGACAGAAACCCAAATAAAAACACAATCTCATTCACAATAGTCACCAGAAAAATGAAATACCTTAGCATCTTCCTAAACAAAGAGGTCAAAGACCTTTACAATAAAAAATACAAAACACTGCTCAAAGAAATCCAAGAAGATACAAGCAAATGGAAAAATATTCCATGATCATGGATTGGAAGAATTAACATTGTTAAGATGTCCATCCTACCAAAGACAATCTACAGATTCAACACAATACCTATTAAATTACCAACATCATTCTTCTTAGACCTGGAAATGGCAATACAAAAATTCATATGGAAACATAAAAGACCATGAATAGCCAAATCAATCCTTAGCAAAAGAAACAAAGCAGGAGGTATCAACTTTCAGATTTCAAACTCTACTATAAAGCTACAATAATTAAAACAGTCTGGTATTGGTACAAGAACAGCCATTTAGACCAATGGAACAGGATAGAGGTTCTGGAAGCAAAGCCTCAATTCCTCAGCCAACTCATCTTCAACAAAGCCTCCACCAACATCCAAAGGGGAGAGGAGAACCTATTCAGTAAATGGTGCTGGGAAAACTGACTGAGTACATGGAGAAGACTGAAACAAGATCCCTCTCTATCATCATACACAAAAATCAGCTCAAAATAGATCAAAGACCTAATTGTAAAACTGCAAACTAGAAGAATCCTAGAAGAAAATGTAGGAAACACCCTTATGGAAATTGGAATAGGCAACCAAGACCTGATCAACTCTCCAAAACCAAATGTTATAAAAGAAAAGATAGACAAGTGGGACCCTGTCAAACTGAGAAGCTTCTGCAAAGCAAAAGAAACCATCAAGAGAGTGGAGAGAGCCCACAGAATGGGAAAAAAACATTTGCCAACTGTATATCTGGCAAAGGCCCAACATCCAGGATCTAAGGGAACTCAAATATGCTGAAAGAAAAAAAAACAATTCTATTAAAAAAAAATGGGCAAAAGATAAGAATAGACACTTCTCAGAAGAAGACATACAAGCAGCCAACAGATACATGAAAAAATGCTCATCCTCCCTAATCATCAAAGAAATACAAATTAAAACCATACTGAGATACCATTTAACTTCAGCTAGCATGGTCATCATCAATAACTCGGAAAACAACAGATGCTGGAGAGGATGTGGGGAAAAGGGAACACTTTTACATTGTTAATGGGAATGTAAACTAGTACAACCTCTGTGGAAAACAATGTGACAATTTCTAAAAAATCTGAAAATCGACCTTCCATATGACCCAACAATCCCCCTTCCAGGAATAGGCCCAGGAGAACTCAAGTCACTCTAATAAAGATACCTGCATATGCATGTTTATGGCAACATTATTCACAATAGCAAAAATATGGAACCAAATGTGCTGCCCATGGAAAATGGACTGGATAAAGAAAATGTGGTATATTTACACAATGAGATATTATGTAGCCATAAAGAAAAACAAAATTATGAACCTTGCAGCAACCTAGATGGAATTTGAGTCTATAAAACTCAGTGATTTATCACAGAAACAAAGGTGTGAGTACCACATGTACTCATTCATAAGTGGACCTTAAACATTTATCTTAATACCATAAGAAAGGGATTGGCAGTAGTGGGACATTGCCAAGGGAGCGGGAGTACCCACACTTTACCTGTATGATGACCACAAATGTACCTAACTCTCATGTGCCCCACCTTTTTAAAATAAAATAGTTTGAAAATTAAAAAAAAATACTGACCATAATCTATCGTTTAGACCTCACTGTGTACTACTCAGTACATTTCTGCCTTTGAACACACTATTCTTTCTTCAATATTTAATTCAAGTATTTTCCTGTTATTGACTTTTTGTCTGTTGGCAATGTATTATTCTTTGTATTAGCAATGTGTTCTTTATCTTATAATATTTTATAGTATTTGTTATATTCTTCCCTAAATAGATTATACACACCTTGTGGTAAATGTGGTTTTATAGCATTCTTTGCTTAACAAAGTATTTCTCATTAAGACTAAATATGTTAAAGCACTTATTTCTTTTCAACAAAGAAAACAAAAATATTTGAAGTCATTAATTGAAACAGAACATCTTACTCTGTATCACCATCTATGATCCTTGCAGTTGTAGCCCCATTCATTTCTCTGAGCTCTGCTTTAATTTCCTTTTTCTCAATCTATGTCCGTTGTCTGAACATGATTCTTTCCATTGACCTTGTCTTCTTAAAATGGAAATTTATTTGGCATTATGCATAGATTGTATTAGTGTTTGCTCTATATCATGTCCAAACTACTTTTTAAAAAATCCAGAATCATGCTATTTTATTCCTTGGATATATTTTCTTAGTAAAGTCTATGGAAAAATGAAATTTTCATTTATCTGAGCTGTCAGATGGGTTTCTTGTACTCAATTAAAATAAATTCAATAGCTACTTAACCATAGGGTGAAACGGGCACACGAGCAGTCCTGAAAAAACAACAAAACCTAATAATGAACAGCGAAGCTGTGCTGACTGACTTAGATGTTGTGTGGTAAAACCAGATTCATGTGTTCTTTGTACAACCCCTTTTTATTTGAGCTATGAGGATTTTTCTTATTAAAATGGTGAATGTGGCTAGGCACAGTGGCTCACATCTGTAGTTTTAGTACTTCGGGAGGCCGCGGCTGGAGGATTGCTTGAACCTAGGTGTTCGAGAACAGCTTAGGTAACCTAACAAGACCTCATTTCTAAAAAAAAAAAAAAAATCAAAAAATTAGCCAGGTATGGTAGCGCACCCGTAGTCCCAGCTACTCAAAAGGTTGAGGTGGAAGGAGGTCGAAGTTGCAGTGAACTGTGAGGGTGCCACTGTACTTCAGTCTGGGTGACAGTGACATCTCAATTCACACATACACAAAAAAGATGAATGTGATTCATTTCTTGTAATCCTTTTTTTCCCCCCATCAAATCCATTCTGGCTGCTCTTGTTACTTTGTCAAGTTAACTCCTTGTTAAAATATGTGTTCCTCAGTTGATGTTGATACACATTCCATCCAGGTACAATAGATACTTCTTCTGGGAATAATATATTGCCAATTTGAGAAAGGCCCTTGAAAATCATCTTTCAAGATAAGGTTATAAAAACAGCTTAGAATCACTGCCATTTGTAAGCATAGGGTGTCTAAGTTGGATTTGATTAGTCAAACTGCAACCATTTAGACTTAGTACAATCCTTAAAACTATTTTCATGAGCTGTTTCCATGGTAAACTTCTTATAACCATGATCTCTCATCATTTTATTTAATACCCACTGTATAATCCTTGCTTTCATTCAGTAAAAAGTACATTTGCATTTCAAACACTTTGAATAATTTGTCTTCCTCCCCTCTTTGGAGAGCTTTCTTTCATCAGTTCATCACAATTTGAAAGCATCACCTCAGAAATGTTTAAAAGTCCTGCCTACATTTCAATAGTATTAAAATTACTCTTCCATAGCTTAAATTCAATTTTCTGTCTTATGCTCAGCAGGCTTTTACAAGAGTTACTCATGTCCTTGATTTTATCCTTCTCATATACACATTTTTTAAATTCATAAATTAACTGTGGCTGACCCCTCATATAAGAGAAACATTACTTTTAGCTATAGTGTATTGTACTTTGCATTGTTTGGATATACTTTAATTAATGTCCTTTCTGCAGCAATCAAAGTACATATAAACATTTATGAAACATAAAATTATATTATATTTTAAAGTAGAATAGGCTGGGAGCAGTGGCTCAGCCTGTAATCCCAGCACTTTGGGAGCCTGAGGCGAGAGGTGAATGCCTGAGCCCAGGGGTTCGAGATATGCCTGGGCAACTTAGTGAGACCTTGTCTCTACAATAAATCACAAAAGCTAGCCAGGCATGTTGTCGTGCGTCTGTAGTTCCAGCTACTTGGAAGACTGAGGTGGAAGGATTGTCTGAGCCCAGCAGGTC